>NW_005841932.1:3732045-3740131 GCF_000455745.1 Alligator sinensis
GGCCAGGAATGCTTTTTGTCAGGTGAGGTTTTTTGAAGCACCTTTTGTATGAAGCATCTAGTTACTGGAAGGTCATCTTAAATTTGCACTCCTCCCACCTTCCACTGCTTCCACCATCACTGCAATGGAAAAAGCAGCAGCCGGGAGGCCAGTGGCGGGAGGTGCAGGCAGCATGGGAGTCAAGTGGCCTGACTTCTTGCCCACTGCCAGCGGTCCCCGCATCACTTGCCCCCCTGCTGCCTGTATATCCCAGCACTTGCCTCCCCTGCTACTTCCCCTTCCCCCCCGGCCATTTCTCCCTATTTGCCTCCTGTGCCCTCTGGTGCCTGCCTCCTTGCAGTGCCAGCAGCCCCTAGTGCCTGCCCATCTTCCTTATCCCCACCTGCTGCCCCCCACCTCTGCTTACCCACTGCTGTGGCTCCAGGTTCTTCCTGGCCATGCAGTACTGGTTGCAGCAGTGACAGCTCTAGCATAAGCAGGGGGAAGGCAGGGGGAGCAGAAGCTGTGGGCACCAGGTGGGATGGACGCAGCAGCTGAGGCTCCAGTTTCCAGTGGAATGGGGGAAAAACCTGTTTTTGAATTTGTGTAAATACAGCAAATAGCCACATGACACATTCTCTTACCATGTTACTCACTGTGATAAAGAATTTTCAGTTGAAAATTTTATGGAATAACAATAGTTCTTAATAGTTTGAGAGTAATGTCATGGTTGTGGTGGTCCAGAAAATATGCAAAAGGGAAGGGTTTCTGTAGGTGACTTCTTTTATTGGACCAACTGCATGGTTGAAATAGTCTTGGCCATGAACTGGAGTTCATTCTTAGTGGCGGACATTTCTGAGAAATTTGCACTGCTAGAAATGTTCTGGGAGAGGGAGCAATACAGCTATTCAACCTGCAAACTCCACCTGCCTCTGCTTTTTAGGAGTTCTTGAGACCAGGGGATCCCAAGCTGGGGAATACATGGGGAGCAGCTGCTGCTAAACTCCTCCTATTGCTAGAGGGAATAGAGTAGCAGGGAAAAATCACATTTTTTTCCAGGCTGGGGAAACCCAGGCCTGAGAAATGGTTGGGGAGTCTTTCCCCATCACTCCACTCCACAACTAATAGACTGGTCTGCAAAGGGACTGGAGAAGTGGCACAAAGCCACCACCCTGTCTGAAGAGTAGGTGGAGAACATGGAGCAGCTGCTTCTCTGCTCTGCTCCTGGTGGCCAAGAAGAGAGTATAGGGAGAAGTGTGACAAACCCCCAGTCTTCAAATGAGAGTTTCTGGTCAGGGGAGCAGGTAGGAGGCATTGTCCACTGTTCCAGTCCCCTCCCAGACCAGACTGGCAGGGAAGCATATAGGAGTTTGTTCTTGGGAGAGATTGCCTGAACACTTGTACGCTCATAGACTCTCCTGATAGAAACATGATGTCTGTACATGGCGTTAGACAAGTTTCAAATGCAGTGTGATCTTCAGTTCTGAGGAAAAAGCAGACCCCATAAGGATTTTAAAGAGGTTTTTAATTAAGCTTTCGTAGTATCCCTCAGCTGTAAAACTTTTTAATAAACATTTTAGTTTTCTGAAATTCTAAAATATTTTTATCAATGTATTTGAGCATTCGTATGAGCCACTCATCAAATCCAATTAGAAGGAAAAAGAAACACCCACGGCATAAAGCGTAGCTATTTTTGTTCACTGTGAGAGAATAAACATGTCTTTTCTAAAAAGCTTGCCCAAGTGGAAAGGAATGGAGATACTTGGACCAATATATTTGTAGTCACAGAGCCATGTCAGGCTTGTGTTCTTAATAGTGAAAGGTGCTCTTGGTAGGGCAAAGTAAAATAAGCACCCTTAAAAGAAGTCCTGCCCTCTCCTTCACTTTTCCACCCAGGCCCTATGCCTGCAGAACATGCTTCTAGAAAAGCCTTCTACGTGGGAAGAAATCAATTTGTTTGCCTGCGATAATGATTTTATTCTGACAGGAGAGAGATTTTTGCTCTTTTTCTGCGGTGAGTTATAGCTAAGGCAGAACGGCATGGACAGATCTACTTCACACCTATACACAAAGTCTGTGAAACTGCTGGATATGGAATCGTATTTGAATACGAAGCAGAATGCAGGGGGATCCTCTCTTCTAGCCGGTAAAGGAAATCAGATAGGTGTGTGAAGCTGGTGAGGGATATAGTACTAAAAGATTTGTCAGAGAACAAGCAGAATATTTTCATGCAAATATTTGCATCTGACATGAATAAAAACCCATCTATGTGGGAAATGCATTAATTATTTAGAGGGGGAAACCAGGATGATTTTCTTTGCTTGTTTTTCTTTTCCTTCCTTGAGAATCTGAACTACTTTTCAACTAACGTGGAAATTAAAGAACAAGTGGACAAACCCAAGGGGACACAAATGTTTAAAGAGAATGGGCATATGTCAACCATTGTGAGTGGTTACTGCAGCCATAGTTTATAAAGTCCAACATTACTTTTAAACAACAAACAGTGTAATGGAATTTTATGAGAGCAAAATAATTATTGAAATTCCATTAAAGCAAACAGAAGTGAACTGAATATGCTTAGAGCTCTCCTTGTTCTGTGTTACTGATGTCTAGAAATGAAGCAGAATTTATCGAAAGCTAACAGAGCTAGCTTTGTAATAATTAAAGTTATTAAAACCTGGGGACAATACAATAATATGGTATTGTATCTATAGTTAAAATTGTTCTTGCTGAACTTTCACCTGTGATGTAATAGGAGCTATGCAAAATTGATTTTACTTGATAGGGAATATTATTCTCATTCTCAGAGATGTACACTGTTGAAGTTTGCTTCATCCTTCAGTTTGCTTCATCCATAAGATCATAAAAACAAAGTAAAAATACTACTAATATCACTGTGAATAAAAAGGTAATGCTTATTTATCAGGCAATTTTATTTAACTAAACAGACTCGGAGAAATTCTGAGTTAGTTGTGATTCAGGTCTTGTGCATATGACTTGAAAAGCATGTTCAGTACCTGAGTGTCTCTGATTTAAATAATTGCTTACAGAGGTATACACATTTGAATATATGGAAAATATCAGCGTAGAAACAGAGCAAAATATAAAGTGTTTGGAAAAGCAGTTTCGGAGGATCAAAACCATTTGCAAATCTTGGTCAGATTCATCAAATAGTGTTGGTCTAAAAAGGAGGTAAATTTGAAAAAAAACAAAAAAAATTAAAATCTTTTGTTTTAACATTTTGAAAATATTTTTCTTTGCTCTTGAAATAGTATTTAGCATTTCAAAACTGACCTACATTTAAAAATGTGTGGAAATAGGAGAGTAAATAACTCCCCACCGCCCTACTTAAGAGTCAAGGATTGTTTGGGGTTGATTTTCCCTGGGGGGAGTGCATTTCACTAACCAAGTTTTGAATAATGTTATTCATCCAGATCTGTAAGCTCTGTAAATTCTAAATACAAGAAAGAGACAGTTGCCTAATATGATGGAACATACTGGCTCCAACTGCACACGAGAACTTAAGCCAATCATGAGCCTTCCTGAAGAGTGAAAAGGAATTTAAAAAGCACTCCGAGGTCCTTTCTAGATCCCCTAAAGTTTAGCAAATGAGGGAGAAATGCTGTTATCTGCTATTTTAGAGCAGGGGAAAAGGTAAGAAAATTTAATAAGTATCTGATGAAGTATAGAGTATTTTCTGAGATGGGTTATATTTCTACACGAATTCACCAAAATTCCACAAAGAGCTCGTAGATCAAGAAATAACTTTCATTTAAATTAAGAAGTGTAAATCCAGCCAAGCTTGCCCATCCAAATTAATAGAAGTTCATCAAATTTGTATATTCCTCTCCCAAATACCTTTCACCAAAGTCAGAGTACAGAATATCAGTCTTCCCTCTCCTTCCATAGATATTATGAAAGCGCTGAAAAAAGCTTGCAACTTTGACATTCGTTTTATCATCATTGGTTCAGGAGACATTGAAATAAACAGAACACTTCTCCCACTGCACCCCAGCAGATCCAAGCCTTACCTAGCCCTGCGCTGATCTGAAGGTTCCTTTAGATAACATTTTTCCATACTTCAGCGTACTTTTTAGGATGTCCCTCACTTGACATATTGCAGTCATACTAGTTGAAATGGCAGATCTTCCTTTAGGCTTAATGATGTTTAACAGAATCTCAAACTTAACTCTGGCTTTGGTGGGTAATATTGAAATGGAAGTATCATTGAAATCTACTGTAGTAAATCTACTTCTTTATAGCGAAGGGCCAGTTGGGCTTTAACAGACTACACTGCAAGTTATTCAGGCCATGTGCCTAGTCTTCTCTTCAATTAGATGTTAAATACATATTAAATTTCAAAACCCTCAATATAATAAAGTTGAAGTAGCAAGAAACTAGCTAAGTGCTTAGAATATTTCTAATCCTTTTTCCATAGATCATATGTGAGAAAGTGGGCTCTTACATTATTAATCAGGCTGTTTAACAACGCTTGCTAGTGGCTTGTTTTCTTCGTAGAGGATTTATTTCCCCTTTATATACTAAGAGAAATTAACTAGATTTCTTTGAGTTCTTTTTGTAAAATATAATTTACGTACCTCAGTAGTCAATGGAACATAAAAAACTATGTATGAAAGAACATGGCAACTGAGCACTTAAATCCACCAAAGCAGGGAAATTAGAATCAGGGCATATGTAATCCTAGATGTTGCAGCATTTAGGATCCACAAAATGCACTATAATATTATAAACCTTGGCTGTTCCCCAGTGTCTGAAGTATAATGATCTATTACAAGCTCAGTGCATAAAATAACTTTTACCTAAGTAATTATTTTGCATTGAGCTAAGTCCTCTATCCTCTAAAGCAGCGGTTCTGAACCTTTTTCAGTCGATGTACCCCTTGGTCTCAGAGTGAGATTTCACGTACCCCCTTTCAATGGGAAATTAATTTTTTAGGCCCTTCGACCTGTGTTAGATAATGTATTACATATATCTCATGTACCCCTGATGAGGCTTCCCGTACCCCCTGGGGGTCCATGTACCCCTGGTTCAGAACCTCTGCTCTCAAGGCTGTTTACCATACCTCCTACTTCCGTGGAGCAGCAATCTTCTCTGTCATCTACATCAGCTATGTGGGATATTGTTCCAGTGTTCCAGGGACATGGAAGGTTGGCACTTGCTCTATTATTATCTTATGAGAGTGGCAATATTCAGGAGATTTCTAAATTTGTGTCTAAATTCTCTCTGTCACCCTCTTTTCCTTTTTTTTACCTTTAGTTTCTTACACTGCTGTATGTCCTGAGAGGATATAGGGGTGTAGGTTGTAGCCGTGTTGGTCTAAGGACATAGGCAGACAAGGTTCTTTGGGGGAATCTGGTATCTTTTATTAGACCAACTTAAATAGTTGGGGGGAAAAAAACAACAAACTTTAGCAAGCTTTTGGGTTTAAAAACCCTTCATCAGGCTGAGGAAGTGTGCTCTGCACACACCAACTGCAGAGACTTTATCAGCCTGACGAAGGGTTTTTAAACCCAAAAGCTTGCTAAAGTTTGTTGTTTTTTTCCCCCCAACTATTTAAGTTGGTCTAATAAAAGATACCAGATTCACGCAAAGAACCTTGTCTGCCTGAGAGGATATGGGCACTTAAAAGCTTAACAGGAGATTGAGCCTTTGACTAAAAGGCAACAATGCTCCTTACCTCTGAGTCATCTGTTCATAACTCATTCTGGTTGATAACACATGAACAACCTTAATTTATGGTGACTGTTTGGTCTTTATAAATTGACTGACTGGTCTTGTTTTAATTCCCATCTGAAAAATGTCTAAATCAGAAAAAATCACCACTACAGTTAGCACCATTACTAATTGGCACCCTCGTTGGTAATAGCAGCAGAGAAAATAAGAACTGAATAGCTCTGGAAGTTGAGCTCCCAACGTCCTCCCTAGAAGTGATCCCTGAAGTACATTAGCTGAGGAGAGTAGGGAAGCTTACTCTGCTGCTGGCATTCTTTTGCAGATAACTGAAAGACATCAGTTCTCAGTGAAGTTATACTTGTGCCATGTGTAAGTGATAATTTTATCTCAAACTGACTGCTAAATCCTGTTTCTAACTTTGTTTGCCAGCCTCCCAAGGCTGCTGTCAGGAAAAGGGCTTCCTGCAAGTTATATCAAAATGTTGATTAAAATTAAAGCTCAAGGTCTGTCACTCTCATATGGACAGGAAATAAATAGTTATAAGACCCATGTCACCCTGAGAATCAAATGCACTATTTGGTATTTGGTGTCAACCTATATAAGTTGTGGGCAAGAACCATTCATTTGTAATGTAACACCTGATGTTAGTCTTGAAGGGGTTTTCATCCGTCATTGTCTGTCCCTGAGCCACTCTGTTGGAATGATCAGGACAAAGAGTTATGTACAGATGTTAGATGTATGTACTTAGGATATGTACTTAGGTAGACCTAACTAGGGATAGTCAATCTTAGAGCTGAACTGTATGTACATTTGTGGAGTTTAAATGAGGCCAAAAACTGCTGGCCTGATTTAACTTAGTTCACCTAAGGAGGTGCATGACAAAGATCAGGCTAACTGGTGTCTGATTTAACTGAACATGTGTACACATTCAGTGCACACCCCCAGGGCTAGGAAAGCCCAGCCACTTGCCCTAGCCCCAGAGTTATGATTTTCCTACAACCTCCCCCACCTTGACTTGACTGGGCTATTTTTAGCCCTCTGATCTACCCCTTGCCCCACAACCTCTGGATGCACAACTCTCCCCATGGACCCACCAGCCCTTCCCAATCCCACCAATCTTACCCCAGACCTGCTAGCCCACCTCCAATCTTTCCTGCCCCTCTGTCCACCCCAACATACTTAGATTCTGTTCCAGAAAACATATGCACAAACAGGGATCCAATCACATGACTTAAGGCAAGAATGATTGTAGATTACATCCCACAAAAGTGTACACATGCTCAAATAGTCCATTGATATTACTGGCTTCCACCATCCGATGATATTTTATAAACCATGTGTTTTTCAGGTTTATTGTAAAATAAGTTGTAAGAACCTTATAAAATTGGAGTACTGCTATGCAGCATCACTATAGAATGAATATTCATTTATTTGTGTCATTTATTGATATTGGTTTTCCAAACTCTTACAATGGAGTACTCCTGCAGCTGACACACCGTATCAGCTCAGGTCTCCCAGCCATGGAGGCATGTGAAGCGCACCTACAGCTGGAAGCTTGCATAAGCTGTGGTCTCCTAGGTTGGTGCACCCTCATGTCTGGGAGTCTCATCAGCTAGGGAGGCTCTCAGCCATGAGAGTTTCTACATGCCAGTAGAGAGGGAGCCTAGGATTGTGGTCCCAGGCTCCCCCTGCATCATCAATAAGGTGTGATTGGATCTAATTTGCAATCCCATAATCACGCTTCCTGCTATGTGCATAGGGCATGGCAGGAAGTACTATTGTGTGGATTGCACAGCAGATCTTGTATCACTACACCTACCTGCTCAGACCTGAGGAAGAATACATTACATTGTGTAAATCTACTCCAGCTATGCAACTGGTCAGTAAAAGATATCACTCACAAGATTTCTTGAGCCTCATATTTTTCTAGGACCATCATGGCTATTATATTATTTCAACACTAACAAAACATAGAGGGTATTGGCATTTGCCATTTATAATAGAGAATCTACAACCTAAATAAATAAATAAAGGATCGGGTCAAAAAGAGATTAATTTAAACAGGACATATTTACTTATCTCATTAAACCTAGACATGATTTCACATGCAATGTATCTATCTTTAGATCTGAGCTAAGTCTCTTAAATTTATCCCAACCATACAGTTAATCCAATAAAATATATCCACAAAAATCCTTGCCTCCGGCCACATCTACATGAGATGCTTACTGCTCAGTAGATTGGTTGACTGTGCATTATGGCATTATGGCAAAAACCATGCTCTTAGGCTAATGTGCAGTAGTATTAGTCTACTTAGCATTAACTGTCACAATAAAAGCATGCGATTGCACTAATGCAATAGGGCAGCCTGCTGCACATTTTTTTAGTACTTTCTTTTGCAAGTACTAAATTT
>NW_005841933.1:0-2206 GCF_000455745.1 Alligator sinensis
CAGCTCTGCAGAAAAGGACCTGGGGTTTACGTTGGACAATAACTGAATATAAGCCAACAGCGTGCCTTTGTTGCCAAGGCAGCTAACGGCATACTGGGTTGCATTGTTAGGAGTGTTATCAGCAGGTCAGTCTATTCAGCATTAGTAAGGCCACATCTAGAGTACTATGTTCCATTTTGGGCCCCACACTGCAAAAAGGATGTGGACAAATTGGAGAGATTCCAGAGGAGGGCAACGAAAATGGTGAGGGGACTGAGGCACATGACTTATGAGAAGAAGCTGAGGAAACTGGACTCATTTAGTCAAGAGAAGACTGAGAGGGGATTTAATAGCAGCCTTCAACTACCTGAAAGGGAATTCAAAAGTGGATAAAGCTAGATTGTTCTCTGTGGTGGCAGATGACAGAACAAGGAGCAATGGTTTCAAGTTGCAGCAAGGGAAGTTTAAGTTAGATACTAGGAAGAATTTTCTCAGTAGAAGGATAGTAAAATACCGGAACAAGTTACCCAGAGAGGTTGTGGAAACTCCATTCTTGGAGGTTTTTAAGACCTGGCTAGACAGTCCTGTCTAGGATGATATCGTTGGAGATGGTTCTGCTTTGAGCAGGGGGTTGCACTAGATGACCACCTGAGGTGCCTTCCTACCCTAATTTTCTATGATTATATGATTCTAATGCTTGACAATTTCTCCTAATCCCTAACCTAAATTTCCCCTGCTGCACCTTGAGACAATTGCTCCTAAGGCTTTTCTCTGTGGCTGTAGGGGACAGCATATCTCCATTCCCTCTCCAATTGCCCTTCAGGTATTTGAAGATTAATATCAACTCCCCCTGCCTCCCCCACCCCCATCTTCTCTTCTCCAGATTAAATAAACATAGTTCTTCAGACTTTTCTCATAAGTCTTTTCTCCTGGGTCCCTAATAATTTTTGTCACTCTATGCTGGACTCTTTCCAATCTATCCACATCCTTCTCCATCTTGAAGTGTGGGGCCCCAAACTGACACAGTATGCTAGATGATGCCACAATAGGTGCTGAATAGAGCAAAAGAATCACTTCCCTTGATTTGTAAGTGACGCTTTCATTAATACAACACAATGGGTGCATCTACATATGCCACTGACTGTGCAGTTAGTACTGTAGTTGGTGCTAAAGCAAGTACTAAATGACTGTGCAGTCCCGGTGGCGCACAGATTGTTTTTGACACTACTGAGCAGAAGCAACAAGCTACTGCACAGTAGTGGTAGCATCATAGTTAGTGTCCATCAATGCTATGTTGCCGTAGCAATGAGCTACGTCGCTGTAGCTTATCACTATGGCAATATAGTGTCTCATGTAGACGTGCTCAGTATGCTCTTGGCTTTTCTTGCAACCAGAGCATACTTTTGACTCATATTCAGTTTATCATCTACTGAAACCTCTAGGTTGTTCTCCGTAGTACTGTAATCTGACCAATCATTTCCTAATCTTCTTTTGTTCTCAGATATGAGTGAAGAGAGTGGGAATAGTTGAGACTGTTAAAGATTTTTTTTCTCATGATTTTAAAAGACTTCCTACCCATTGGTTTGTGACACTGATTCCAATTTTCTTCAGGAAAATGTTGCTTCTTAAGATCAACTCATTGTACACCATTATTCTGAAGTAGACCAGTGTAGAATCCTGGGAGAAGTAAGGGACAAGTCATCAAATGACTTCAAGTTTTTTAAATCCTTAAAGGGATTCTTTAAGATAAGAACGGTGAAATATTTTAGTGGCACATGTATAAAAATGGGTCAAGATTTTGTTGAGGAGAGTCTCCTTCAAGGTCCTATCCAGTCTCTCTGGATCCACTACTGCCTATTGCTAACTGAGATGTTTTCTGGCCTTTTGTCTGAGAACTGGTACCCAGCTCCTGAAAAGTGTTTAGAAGCCATTCAAACTGGTAAACTAATCACCCTTATGGGAATCAGACAGGATTTGGTTACCTAATTCACAAAAAGACATACAGAATACCTCTGCTCCTGTGACCACAAAATTCATTAGGTTCCAGATGTTTTCAGCATGGACTGTCAAGTTTCCTAGATGCCTAAATTTAGACTTTTCCACATGTGTGAGAGCACATACCAGTCTAAGTAGGCAGGTATATAATTTCTGCCTAAATTCACTGTAATCCAAAGAGAAGTGCTTAAACTTCAATTAAGACCCTAGTGAGGCCTAAATCAAGCAGGAA
>NW_005841933.1:2237-13928 GCF_000455745.1 Alligator sinensis
ACAGCAACAGTACTGATTTCAGTGCAGTGTAGCAACCAGACATATTTATTCAAAACATGGAGGGCAGAGGTGGTGATATTTATCCATATGATAGGACTCCCATTTCATAACCACTAGATAAGAGTTCTAGTCCCACCTCAATCTGAAGTAATTCCCTTTTCCTGCATGAAGGTCCTACCCATCTTTTGAAAACTTAAGGAAATTTGATGACTCCTAACTAACTCCTCCCCAGGTTCTATACTGGCCCTGGAATAGTCTGGGTGGAAGCACCCTTCTCCCCTGCTTCCTGAAGCTGGGTGACTGTGCACTGAAAAATATGAGAATCATAGCACCAAGAAGAGAGAAAGCAAGAGGGAGTCTGATGCTGAGCTTAATGATTAGGGCACCCTGCTGGGTACTATAGTCCTTGTTCCTAGAACTGCATATGCATTTTACATTAGAGAGCCTTTGAATGCAAAACAGAAATAATCCTGGGTGCAGAAACCAGAATCTAGGTCTCTCTCCTCTCTCAACTGATTGCTCTTGCCAGTAGAATAAAGAATCAGGCTCCCTCTTACTTGTTTTTCTTCAGTTCCCATGACTTCTGGGGAAATGGGGAATTACAGACTACAATTAACCACCAAGTTCCAGCAACATGTAACATTAGCCAGAATCGTGTACCTCCCACAACCAAAGTTCAGACCAGGGCACAGGACAAAGACAACTATAGTGATATTAAAAAAACAACATCCTCATGGCCACAGATTAGCTACTCATACTCATATTGCTGGATCTGTGTTTAACTACTGATATACTGGACCATAAAGCACTGATAACACCTACAATTGTACAATATATCTCTTATTTTACTTCCTCTGACCCAGTGGCGTAAAGTACACACTTTTAATAATGGGGCAGAGGAAGTAAGATAGGAGATATATTGTAAAATTGATAACAGCTTTTACTCCATTTTGCTTTCAAGAGTTATGGAATGGACTTATTGGAAGACATAGTCTTCATTTTCTATCAGGCCAATAATCTCTGATGACTGATAAATCCAGTTCTTTGTCCTTTTTCAAATCCTCCTCAATCACTAAGTAGCCCTTACAAACGCCTAACAATGCCTAACAAATGCAACCATTTTACAATTGAGAGCAGTGGTACAAGGTATAAATAAATACTTGTCAAAACCAGTACAGCAGCAACTAGTACTTATTTAAAAAACAATCAATTGTCAGATTGGTTATTTTGAGATCCTGCTGTATTTGCTAAATATTAGTGCTTAAAATGGTGCCTTCATGAGTCTGAGCCTTAGCCATCTTCAATACAGTATGATTTGACAAATCTGTATAGGGCAAACACAACATTTTGAGATAAATGTTCAAATCATTGCTATGATAGCAACCTACTTCTACCGTTTTTGTACCAGAAAGAAAAAAGCAAGCTCTGGACATTTCATTTGAGAGTTCCTCTGATATTATACTAGCCACAGCATAGACTTATGCCTCATTTATCTGTAATATGTTACACAACCTATTTTTCTAGAACCTACTCTAGAATTCCCTGAATTTATTCTTAGCCTAGATTGTCTACATTTCCTACTAATGATAGTCATTGATATTTCATTCCAGAAAGCATTCATTATAATAACCTCCAGCAAAAGAGTCAGGGCAAAATTTTAGGGAATGCCAGCTTCATCTAAACAATCAATAACAAGATCAAACCAGGACTTCATAAAGGCCATTGTCCATAAATATGTCTTATGATCTTTTGTCCCCGAAAATTAATATTTCAGACTGTTGAAAATCAAATTTCATGAAAATATGCTAGTAATTAATACAGACTTTTTCTTACAATATATAACACAGAAAATAACTTTCCACTCAATTTGATTTTTACTTAAAAAATCAGAAATCATTCCTCTTAACTTTTCAATATAAAGAGATTTTTTTAGTAAAATCCTTTGACCCTAGCTGGCTTCCTGCACCTGAGGCAGGGGGCTGGACTTGATGATCTTCAAGGTCCCTTCTAGCCCTAACGTCTATGAAATCTATGTTGATTACTCCTTCTCTACACAGGCAATGGCTCTAACAGCTAATTTGAACTAAATCTGAAAAACATGTCCTTTGAAGTTATCTACTAAAACAGAAAGAAAGCCATTATGTTTGAACTATATTTCCTTATGCCCTGGGTCTTGTCCTGAAGCCTCCACTAATTTTGTATATTACATACTCATGTAACCAATCCCACTGATATCATTATGGGTCATACTATGAACCATTCACTCCCACTAGTCAACATTGACAAACATGAGTAGTTGCATGTAACCCAACAACAGATGTATGCACTGACCATCCAGCTTTATATGCGTAAACTCTGCAAAACTGGCTGATTAATATGGCAAAATACATGGTTCATACTTAAAATCCAAGCTAATAAGATGATCACCTAATTTCTAACTGATTTAATACCCCCACCCTTCAATCCACATTTCTTTTTTTCACATTTATTCTAAGTGATTTATCCTGACAAACTTTCTGGAAAGAATTTAGTTTAAAAGATGAAATTGGGCATTTGACTGGTTCACAAATAATGAAACTTTTCCACGCACAAGAGGCAATATCAATGGGAGAAAGATGAGCAAAAACAGAATGGGAAAACAGGCATCTTAAACACAAGAGGAATGAAATAAGACACAGTGAGAATAGTTTATCTTAGTAGTACTAATGATTTATTTTCTTCAAATTTGAAAAGAGAAAGAAATATTGACAATTTACCTTCAACACTGGATGTACTTAGTTAACGGTAAAATGTTTTGGTAAGGCCCCTGCCAGACATGCAAGTAAAAGCATGATAGGATCTGATGCACAATCCACAAAACTGTCTTTCCTACCATGCAGGAGGCATGACTGTGGGATTGAGCATGATTCCAGGCTCTCCCAGCACTGACAAATAGCAAGCTCCCATGGCTGGGAGCCCTCTTAGCTGACAGGGCTCTCAGTCGCAGAGGAACAACATGTGCTCTCATGGTTGGAAGCTCCATCAGCTGATCTGGACTCCTAGCTGCCAGGGTGCATGGCTAGGAGCCCATAGATGATGGAGCTCCCAGCCATCAGAGTCATGGAGCACCTCTGTGGCTGGGAGCCCAGATCAGCTGATGGGACTCCCAGCCTTGGGAGCACTTCTGGGCTGGGAGCACCATCAGCTGACAGGGCTTCCAGCCACGGGGCACACCTGGCAACACATTTAATAATGGCATGATAGGAACCAGCCACAAAGTTATTTCACATTTTTTGTGGAATAACTTGGTGGCTTATTCCTTAATAATGATGCCATTAATTGCTTTAATGTGTTGCTGGGTTACAATTTAAAATGTGATTAACTGGTTAATCACTTCTTAAGTGTAATATGTGGAAGAGGCCTAATGTAATTTCCCACTTGCGACACATCATGAGGTTCTTGTGTAAGCATTTCACTTTTTTCTAATGCATACAACAAATTACATGCTGAACTGTGCTGACCTCTATCCCACCATCCTAAAACCCAAACCACACACAGAGGATGTATTAATTTGGTTGCGCTTTCACTGTTGCTGACTCCACATGCTCATAATAACAAACTGAGGAGGTATACTAGTAGATTAAATTTTAAAGGTTTACATACTACCACTATACATGGTATTACAATACAAACTCAAGGCTTAGATGCATTTACACCTTTAATCAGCCTTTACGCTGGTATAAACAAGGATCAGAGACACAAGCTGTTTACAGGCATTATGAGAATTGCAGCTCTCCCAGTAGAAACCATGTATTTATAAAAGGTCACTCAGTTTCTCCTGTAACAAAAATGACTGTTTCTGGAGAAAAATAGCCCATCTTCAACTAGGGAAGGTTGCTCCTGGGAAAGTTTCTGCTAGGACAACAAATGTCTGTACACTTTCCTGTTGCTTGACTCCTCTCAAAACTCTGAAGAGTTGAGTAGCAGGGAAATGCTGTCTGTGCCTTCCAAGATCAAGGTCACCCTCACCTGGAGAAAACACAAAGGAAGCTGCTTTTGCCCATCCCATAGATTGGGAAGGGAGTAGAGGAGTGGCAGTTGCTTGCTCTTTCCCGGCTCCTCACACTGGGATCTCAAGTTTGAGGAAATGGCAGGAACCTTGCTGTGCTGCTTCAGTCCCCTGTGAACAGAAAAACTGGAGTGGCTGCTGCTCCCCATACTTTCTCCAGACTGGGATCACCCTCGTCTGAGGAAGGAATGAGGAGCAGAGGAGAGGGGACAGTTTCAAGCAGAATGCCCAAACCACTCTGCTCATAGTCACAATATATAGCTTTACACTGATGTAAATTACTTCAATACAGGGCACGTCTACACATTCAAATGCTGCTGGATGGGTTTACTCCATAATAAATTACTGTGGAGTAAACCCACCTTGGACAGGCGTCTACCTGAGCAGGCATTTGGGAGCAGATTTGCTTCCATCCTGCTCTGTCCCCCTGCAGCAGCTAGGGAGAGCTTCTGGTGCTCCCTGTGTGCTAGCTAGGGGCTGGCAGGGAGCACAGGGCCAGGCAACAGCTATCTCTGGGAGGGGGCTGGGAGATTGCTCCCTGCCTCTAGGAGCTGCCTGCTGCCAGGGTAGGCTCGGGGGGTGTAGCCCAGGCTGGGACAATGTTCCCCTACCCCAGCAGCCAGGAACTCCCAGCCATGGCTCCTTGATTGGCCCAGCTGGAGGCTTGCTGTTAGATGCCCCACCAAGGGATCAGGGCAGGGGACTAGGACCTGCCCCTCCCCTGCAGCTCTTTCCAAGACCTGGGCTTCAATCGCTCAGCCAGCTCTGAGCTGCACGTGCCAACTTCTCCCCACAGCCTGCGGCTGACCGGGAACTCTCTCAGTCTGCAAGAGCAGCCCGGAGCTGGCTGGCTGGAATTTTGTAAGGGCAATAGAAATTCAAAATTATTTGCTAAGGTTGAAGCTACATATGTGAGGCTGACATATCCAAGTTCACTTATAATTGAAATAATACGGTATACCAGTATGTGTTATGTTCTAGAGTCATGTATCCCCAGCTATTTTGAAACAGCCCTTTGCTATAGGTAAACAAACTAATAATTTTTTCTTGCTACCTACCTGTGAGACATTACACCACCTACTGTGGGCAGCTACCCTGGTAATTTGTCTGTTCTGGATACTAGTGTAATTTACATTGATATATAAATCTGATATAAATCGTACTGATATAAATGTCTTGTGCTTCCAGGCATAAGTGAAATAATTTTAAAATATATTGAAAAATTATGGTTTTAATCTTGACTTCAAATACAGTCCAGTTTTGGAGATTATATTTGAAATCATTAAAATGTCAAGATGTGAAATACTTTGTAGGTATTGCTCTCTAATTACAACATGTACACTACAAATTATATGGTCCTACAGAGAGGTCATTTATCAGCTCAAATAGGACCAGTAAGAATCATTTAAAGAGACTGCCTGAAGTAAAGATGTGGGCACTCAACATACTAATAATCCATAGGATAATAATAAAAGATGATTATGCAAGGTTTTTTTACTATTGTAGCTGGATTTACTGTAGTCAAAGTGCATTTATTTCTAAAACTTGGCGAGAGTGCAGCTTTCTTTCACAAGTGCATCATCTTTCACAAATCTGGTGCAGGGCATATTGAGGGAAAAGAGTGCGGCATTACAGTTTCCTTATGTATGAGTAATCTGAATTGCCACAATAGTCTTGTGGAGTGTTGACAATCATCATAAAGTAACTAAAAGGCCAATTTTGATTTACATATAGGACAAGATCCAAACCAAGATGACTCAACTTTGGGGACTACAATTGAACTCTATATCCCTCCAAATTCTCCTCTATATTTCTACTTGTCTTGTAGCTATATAACACAGATAGAGGTAAAATGTGTAAACGTATAATTTACTGGGATGCTCAACATGTCACTTAAAGATACATTATCTGGAAATTATAACCTATGCTGTCTCAGTTTTGAAATTTTCTCTTGTTTCCACTTGTTACCCTCTCTGCATGTTTACCATATGTAAGAAAATAATCTGTAAGATCAACAATTCTAGTTAATGAAAACGGTAACTAGAGGTATAATAATTAACATAGCTTGTCTGAAATAAAGCTTGTTTTTGGTGTTGTGGGAAAAAGATAGTCTTTTAAATAGGTGAATCTATGTTACACCAACAATTTCATAAAGATGTTGTTACAAGTCTATGAGGTCCTCAAAGGAAAGCAATTTCATTGCCAGTCCAATAGACCCAGTTAACGTGCTATTATGTTGTGCAATTACAATGAAAAAAAGTTCTAAAAAAATTTTTGGATATTATAAGCTAGTGCCACTACAAGGTCACTGTGATGTGAGATTTATGACAGGGAAATAATTTAGTGCAACAAGTATTATCAGAGTATAATAGCTTCAATAATTTCAGTGAAAGTCTATATAGAGCCTACTAAAAAATGCTAAAAAAAGTAAACAAAATAAAATCCATGTAAAAGATTGATAAGGTCACTGGTAAATTCTACGCATGTAAAAACACCAGCACCTGCTTTCTAGGCTAATATGACAATACCTTACAAGTCAGGTTAACTGAAGTATTCACTCAATCAATGCTGGGAGAGACTCCAAAGAAGAGCTGAAAACTCTGCAGAATAAATCTTTATCTGTAAATTCAAAATAACTATACTTAACAGCTTTTTTTCTAAGCAAAGTTTTTTTTACACAAAAATATTTTTACCTTGTTAGCCTTTTGGCTACATTCTGTCTCGTTTGTGTTGTTCAGGCTACATAAAAGGCATAATGCTAACTCCTGGCTCTTGTGTACCCAGGAATAGGGAGGATAAGGGAAAAAGTGGAGATCAGGAATAGGATATAGCACAGCTGTGTGCTGTTAATTCTCAGCTGGCATATAGTTCTTTAGGGACCACAGCAGCTAGCATAGACTGCAATAACCCTGAGGCTGCTCTAATTTAAATGGGGGCCAATGGCCTTCCCTCCTTCTTCCTTGCTAAGTTTAGTAGCTGAGAATCTGGCCCTTTATTTTTCTAGATTCTTTAATAGCTCATTCAGTAGATAAAGGGAATGCAATGGATATAGTACACATGGACTTCAGTAGAACTGTTGATAGTCCCACATGACCTTCATATAAACAAGTTGGAGAAATATGAACTAAATAAAACTGGTGGATAAACAACTGACTTAATAGCCACAAACAGAGTAATTATAAATGGATCCATGTCAAAGTGGCAGCAGGTTTTGAATGGAGTCCCTTAGGGGTATGTCCTGGTCTGGTGATGTTCAATGTGTTTATTAATAATTTGAATGCTGGAATAGCAAGCCTCCTGAGCAAATTTTGCTGATGACACAAAATTGGGAAGATTTGCAAACATGCTGGAGGAAAGGAGCGCAATTCAGAAGGATCTTGATAAACTAGAAAGCTGGGCTACAGCCAACAGGATGAAGTTCAATGCTGACAAATACAAGGTACAACATCTCAGGAAGAATAATAAAAAATGCATACAAAATGGGTGACAATAAGCTGGGTGGTAGCAGGATGGAGAAGGATCTTGGATTCTAGGTGGATCACAGACTTCACATTAGTTTACGAAGTAATACAGCTGCAAAAAACATACATGAAGTTTTGGGCTGCATCAATTAGAACATTAAAAATGTAAGACACAGGAGTGGTGGTACCTCTGGAGACTGGTTCAGCCTCATCTAAAGTACTGTGTGCAGTTTTGGTCTCCGCATGTTAAAAAGGATATGGAGAAATCAGAGAGGCCGGCAACAAAAGTGATAAAAGGCTTGGAAGGCAAGACAGAAGAAGAGAAGTTGAAAAGAAATGGGTGCATTCAGCTTGTGGAAAAGTTGATTAAGGTGGGATATGATAGCAGTCTTCAATTTCTGAAGGGTTGCCATGAAAAAGAGAGCACATTTTTTCTCCATTGTGACAGAAAGTAGGACATATATCAATGGCCTGAAATTGCAACAACATAGGTTTAGACTGCTGTTATGAATATCACTCTGGTCTGGGGAATTTCAGAGGTGTCATGCATGATTTCTTGAGTGTGTGTTTTACTGATGCAACATATGTAGTCTCTACAGTTAGATAGCATCAAGTTGTAGTTAACTTTACCGTCCTTACGGTTATATGCATTGTAATGTTCTACGTAAAATGCATTTCTTATATGTTATAATAGGGCTAGGATTGCTAATCACTAACCATGATAATCACTTTTAGGTTGAATTTCTTTGGCACCTAGGAAAGTTTCAAAGCCTAAATTGCTGAAGATTAATAATTGCTTAAAATTGTATTGGACATGAGCCGTTTACTCATCACCCTTGCAGACATGTTCTGAGGCACAGGAACCGGGCCCTTCCAGACAATGATGAACTAATATTTTAAAAGAGAGGACTGTTCAGATTATTGAGGGAAGGACATTTCTCAGAGCGAGGAAACTAAGTGAGAGACAGTATTATTAGGATATTGGATTAGCAATCTTCATGTCTGAAAGGATGCAAATATTTTCCTGGTCCTAATTAGATCAGGAAAGATTTCTGCTCTGGAAACCACATGCAACTTTCTTGGGGCAGGAAGTTATGTGCATAATATGCCCCCCTGAGCATCCAACAGGTGAAGTACATACCATATTTACTCCAATCTAAGACAACCCTGAATTTAAGATGACCCCCCAAAATTAGATTCTCTATATAGAAAATATACAAATGTGTTATATTTTTCCAGGTATAGAATCTAATTATTGGAGGGTTGTCTTAAATTTGTCCCCCAACCACAGCAGGAAAAACAGTAGCTTTGGGGGTTCAGGCAACTGGGAGGGGGTCATCCAAAGGGCTTTTTCCCTCTGCCCCCTAATTCTTCCTCCTGCTGCCTTCCAGCCCCACCACCTGCACCCCACACCCTCAGCTCCCCACCATCTCTGCCCCTTCCTCCCCACCCACTTCCCACTGTCTCTATCCCTTCCCACAATCTCTAGTCCTTTCCCCACAGCTCCCTACAGTCTCTGCCTCTTCTCTTCCCATCCCCATTTTCCACTTACTCTCATATACTGTTCAAGTCCTGTTCCCTGCAGGGTCACAGGGCACAACATGAGAAAGCTCAGCTCTTGCCAGGCCATGCAGCAGCAGTGGCACTGCTGATTGGCCAGGCAGAGGATGGAGTTTCCCTGTGCTCCATGTCTGGAAGGGAATCCAAATGGAGCTGAGCTGTACATGACAGTAAGGGGAGAGGAAGGTGGGGCAGAGGCTGCAGAAGGCAAGCAGAGGTGGGGGACAGGAGGCTGCTGGAGAGACCTATGGCAGAGCACCAGTGGGGTACTTACCACTTAGGGATGTTGCAAGCTCTGTTGGAGCTTCTTGGCTGAGCAGCTGGGAAAGCCCTCCCCAGTGTTGCCTTAAAGATGTCATTTAAAGGTTTGTTTTTTGGGGAATTGGCTTATAGGTATAGATATATATATTATAAGGGGTCAAGATGGGCAGCAGGGGTTAATTGATTTCTGAAGAGCTTGTGTCTGAAAATCACACAGGGTTCCCAGCCTTCAGAAGCAGGCAGAGTGCCTAACCCAGGCAGGAAAACAGCAAGGCCACACATCCTGGGTAACTGAAAACATCCAAACTTTATTTTCATAATAGAGATAGGCCTGGTTCTAGGGCTTCAGGGTGGTAGTGCCTGTGCCTACTTGCAAAAAGCCTTAAGCTTTCCGGTTTTGGGGAGACAAACCAAATTAGGAGGACACCAGTAAAGTCCCAAATTAGGAGGTGGGCATGTGATAGGTTTGTGAAAATGGGGTTTGGGCTGGCAACACTAGATGTGTTGCTGTGTGATCAACCAGCGACAGCCACAGATCAGGAGTCAGAAGTCACCAGGAGAAGAAAGAATACAAAAGAAGGAGTTTTAAAAACACAAGAAGAAGCAGTTGGCAGCAGCCCCAACCACCAAGGCTGCTGACGGTGGACACTTAAGCAAAGGACCTCAAGGTGGTCTTTATGCACCAGCCGGGTGGACCGCTTACCTTGTGTATATTTTGGGACTGGGAATTTGGATAACGTATACTGTATTTGCTTTGCATGCATTGCTTTAATTTCCTATCACTGTATATCAATAAACTTGCCTATTATCAACTGACAGCTGTTGTGGTCAGTCTGAGGGTTGTGCTCACCTGGAACAAAAGGTATAGGGGCTGGGTCAAACCCAGTGTCAACACCCAGGAACCATTTTAAGGGGGAAGGCAGGTGTCAGAGCACTCATGATGCTTTGCCATTTCAAGAACTGGACCAGGCAGCAAGCAGGTGCAGCCCAGTCCTGATGAGCAGCCATTTTAAGACTCAGGCCAGCAGCTCTGGGGGCAGCAGTTGCTGCCTGGCACTGAGGAAGGAACATCTACTAGCAGAGCTGCTGCTCTGGAGACAACATGAAGGTAAGCGCATGATCTATGGGGTGGCTTGGAGGCTTGTGGTCCTGGGTATGGCTTGAAACTGCACCCTGCTGGGGATGGGTGATCTGATGGGGCTCCTAGTGGTGCAGGAGCTCTCAAGAAATGCCAGGCCAGTTACTGCCCTAGTGAAAGGTGAGACGAGGTGTATTAATAACCCCAGCCCCCACTTTAGGATGGGTAATGCAACATTAAAGGGAGTTAGGGCCAAGCACACCCATGTGGGGCACCTGAGCCCGGTGGGGGCAAGGCCCCGCTGAGTTGCTAGTAGAGCCAGGCATAGCTGCGGCCACCTGAGCCCAGTGGGGTGTAAGACCCTGAGGGTGAGAAGGAGAGGTGTGTGCCAGGCATGCCGCTAAGGGGCACCTGAGCCTGCAAGGGTGTTCAACCCCAGGCCCCAGCAAAGGGGGCTTAAGTTGAGGCCCTGTTAACTTGGAGGACCAAATTAGATCCAGGTAAGCCTCCAGGCACCTGAGGCCATAGGTGGGCCTGAGGCCAATTGGAGGGTGGCAGAGGAGGAGCTGTGGAGAAAAAAGGAGAAAAGTCAGCAGCCCTGTATGGAAAGCAGCTGGGGGGAGTTACCTGGCTATGAGACACTATGCAGACTCTGCCCCTGTTTGGCAAACTGCCCAGTGCTCGTTCAGATGAGGGCAGTGGGAGATGCCCAAAAGGCCGCGTGCTTGCTGGCTAGGGAGTGAAGGGAATCAAACCCAAGGCCCTTCGAGATGGGGCAGGGTGAGTGTGGCTCTGGGGAAAAGGAAGGGTGGTATGAGAGAGGCCCAGCAAGGGCAGTATGAGAGAGAGTGTGTGAGAGACAATGGAGTGTGAGAGGCCTCAGTGAGAGGGAGGTGGTATGAGTGTGGCCCGTAACAGGGCAGGTCATGAAGGGCCTAATACTGTAATAAGTTGGGCCTGACCAGAAGCCGGAGCTTTACACAGTTGTTAGAAACATCTGTGAGGGATGGGACAAAAGGGGAGGTAGGAGCATGTACTCAAGGTCCTAGACACCAGGGCTCAGAAAGGGAAGCTTCTGCCTAACTAAGATTGTAATGACTTAACAGCAAGGTATGGCAGGTGAGAGAGGCGGGTGGTAAGCCCAGAGGTAATGGGAGACCAGCACTGTGGCTGGTTGGGGAGCTCCCACTTCGCCACAAGACCTCAGGGCCAGGGCCAGAGTCAGAGCCGCAGCAGCTACCTGCCCCCCCCCCCCCCCCCCCCACCTCTTTATGCAAAGCTCC
>NW_005841933.1:13959-17106 GCF_000455745.1 Alligator sinensis
ATATGCAAATCTAACACAAGGGATCTTTTGCCCCATTCTAATTGAGGGGTGAGAAGGAACCTCATCTTAGTAAATAACGTAATTGGGCAGATAAGAAAATATACTTCAGCCCTGCTTTGAGAGCAACGTTTTGCCTCTAGTCTTCCTGGGTACAAGGAAGGCTGCAGTCCTTTACCCAGCAGTGTTAGTAAAGTAGGCTGACAGAGGAAATTGTAGGCCTTGGCAGAGATACATTTCTCAGCTGAACTGAAACTGCATTGGCCTTAAGATGCAGGTAAGAACAGGTTATTGTCTTGACATTTTATTACATTTGTTTATTCTTATATTTCTGCCTATATCTCAACAAGTGGTTACTGATTTCTTATGTTTGTTTGTTTGTTTTATAATAAGTCCTTTTGTTACCTTTAACTTGCTTACTGTCAGTGTTAACTGTGATCTCAGGGCACTTGACCATACATGCAGGCCTCTTATCTCAGCACATAACCAGACAAGGATGTAATTCTTTTACCTGGCAAAATTCCCTCTTCTAAGACCTGGCATGACCTGTGTGAGGCAGGTAAAGCTGAGACACCATAGGTCAAGTTGGTGACTTCAGCTCTATGTGGATCTCTCTACAGAGCTCCTTCTCCTCGAAATACCAGGGCCAGAGTGAAGCCCTGAAGTTCAGCTTGTGTATCCCTGGTGACTCCTTCCTCTATTCACCTGACAGGTTCTCCCTTGCAACAGATACAGCTACTTGTCTCTCTACAAGCTTACTGTTTTGCTGCACCTCCCTGGAGGTTCCCCTCTATATTCCCCAACAGCCACTTAGTCATGTGGCTTTGCTGCATCTCTGCCAAGTAACTAAGGTTCTGCTGCCTGGCTCCCTATGAGCACTAAGGCCACAGTTCTGCAGTTTGGCTTACTAATAGATGCTCTTAGTAAGGCTTTTAGTAAGGTAAACCTTGTATTGCAGCCAGGCCAGCTTCTCTGTAAGCTTCCTTCTTGCAACCACTTGGCTCTGATACAAGGGTCCTCATTTGCCCAATTATCAGCAGCCTGTGGCTTTGCATCTTGTGTCTCTGCAAGCTGCATCCCTCAGCCTTAAGGTTACCATATGTCTGGGTTTTTCCAGACGTATCCTCTTTTTGGATCCTCCAAGCTCCGTTCAGGTGCCTTTTTTTTTAAATATGATCAAATGTCTGAGATTTTGGTCAACTCAGCTTTGACATTTTTCCTGGCTTGCCTTAGCAAGGAGCTGCTTGGGGCTGGGGGAAGCGGGGCAGAGGGTGATTGGAGGCAGGGCACACACGCATGTAGCTGGAATGCAGCCAGGCAGTGTGGTGGGAGCAGCCCCGGCAGCTGGATGCAGGTAAGTCTGTGGGGGGTGCAGGTTGGAGGACCAGGGCTTGGGGACTATCCAGGGGGCTATGAGGGGGTGGTGCTCAAGTGTGTGCATGTGTGTGTGTGTGTGCAGGCAGGTGCTTGCTGGCATTGGGGGAAGCTGTCCAGGCACCAGGGTAGAGGAGGTGGGGGGGAAATGTGCCTGCCCCCCCTCAGTGGGGGAAGGAGGCAGGGTGGGAGTCCTACAGGGCCAGCAGGGAGCTCCATGGCCGAGCCAGTGGCACCAGGGACAATGACCTTGCTTGAAGGGGCACGGCAGCCAGGAGAAGTTGCGGAGCTGCGGGGAGCAGGGAGCTGCAGGTTGGGAGAGAGGGGCACTGGCAAGGCTAGGGGAGCTATGGCTAGGGGAGCTAGGGCAGGGCACCAGCACATCACTGCCCCCCACAATCATTTACCTCCCACATCCCCCGTGCAACAGCTGTCCTTTTTTTTGGAACTGAAAATACGGTAACCCTACTCAGCCTGCTCTCTGTAGCTTTGCTTTTGCTTCACACCAGTAACAGTGGTAGCACCCCCCTGTTACAATATGTATGCACCCATGAAACTTACACTAGCACAGGGCTGTCCAACAGGGGGAACACAGCCCCTGCAGACTCCCAGGCTCCATGCAGTGTGGGCTGCATACCACCCCAAGCCCTCCCTGTTGCACAGGCAGCCTGCCTGCCTTCTTCCCCTCTTGCCGCATGGACAGCCAGGCTCCTGCTACTCTGCCACAGGCAGCTAAGTTCCTTTCCCAGTCATGTGGACCACTTGACCCCTTCCCTCACCATCTTGGCAGCACAGGTAGCCAGCAGCTCCCTCTGCCCCCAGCCATGCATGGAGTGCATGCAGTACAGTGAACTCCATGAGACCTTTCCCCAGGCTCCCTCCCATAGACCTCTTCCATCCCCAAGAGCAGGGTCAGGAAGGAGAAAAACAGAGGAGAGAGAGGGAGCCTGAAAACCACAGATGTTGTAGGAGCAGGAGCAATGGAAGGAGTGGTGGCTGGTTGGGAGTTCATGCACTGCATATTAACACTTGTGCACTTGTACAACCCTGCATTGGCATGTACCAGAAAGGGGTAATGAGCTGTAGTTAGCAGAACAAAACCCACTAGAATCAATGCAGAGATGATCACAGGCTTCCTAAATTTCTAAGTTGTTAGGAGCTAGAAACTTTCAGTAGCATTTTTTATTCTGTGCCAAATTCAGAATGTATGGAGAGAAAATGTTTTACAGCAACATAAATACTTTGGAGAAATATTAAGAATGCATATTATAATAATATCTGAATGATGATCAATTACTTGTCAAACAAGTAAGCTCAAGGAGCATTTTAATATGATGAACTATTAGAAGGTGTCTGCTGGGAGTTGTGCCACAGATTTGAATGGGAATAGCAACAGACCTAATTTTAAATTAGAATGCATATAATGAGCTTAATTAGAATAAAAGTCTGCATGTAGCTTTCCTTCAACAGTTTTTTTGGACCTGCTTCTCTGATTAGTTGGAATGCAGGTAGCAGTCAAAAGGATCAAAGTAACATTTTAGAAAAGATGACAGGTTTTGCATGTATAATAGCATCTAAAAGCACAGAATAGCAATCCATAATAGCATAAAAACTTTACCTTGAAAAGAGAAAATGTGAAAAACCCCCAAAGAATGTCTTAGAAAAGAAGCTAATGCTTTGAAATGAATATTCTCAAAGATACATTCCTTCTAATCTTTCTATTTTAAATGGGCACTGAAATAAAAAATGAAAGGTTTTATTCAACATTATAATATT
>NW_005841933.1:17137-30363 GCF_000455745.1 Alligator sinensis
TCCCTACAAAAAGTTTCTGCAAAGGGGAAGTAGTAGTACATTGAGGAAAGTAGTAAGTGAATTTAAGGAGCAGAATCGGAGAGAAATAACTACACTATTTTCATCTGAACACTAGCATAGAATATTTAAAGTAATGTAAGGCGGTACATAACAAGAATAAACAAGCATCTGATTTAAAGCGGACTCCTACCCTCATACTCTAAATGCTTACTTTTTCAGTCTGAAAAAGGAAACCAATTATTAGAGGCAGGGTAAACCAATGTCCTGGTCATTCAGCTAGAACTGAATGGACCCCGGTTTTATTCCAAACATGCCCAGTGACTTTTCCACATTAACATGGGTAAATCACTTCACACCTTTGTAATTTTATAATTCATTTGGTATTCCCAATCTGACTTGACAGCATACAAATATAATTGAGGGAGCCATAATCTCCCCTGAGTGTATGCATGTGCTACTGCAGCACAGTATGATACAATAACTACCTACAAATCCATTAACTATAGTGCTTTAACTATTATGCCTTAATTACACTAGAAAAATAACTCTTCCCAAATTAACAACTTAGATGATCAGACTGATGTTTGTGCAGTCTGCTCAGATATTTCTCTGGAGCAGATCCTTCATATGAAAAATACCATTCATATATACTCTACTAACAATATCATAAATGGCATCTTTTTCTATGGCTCTTTCATTCCTCTTACTCTATTTTAGGTATTGCACTGCCCTGCAAAACAAAGCAAATTATAGTATAAGGGAGAAACAGGGTTGGAAGGGACCTCTGGAGGTCATCTAGTGTAATGCCCTGCCAGAGGCAGGATCATCCCTATTCAAACCATCCTCTACAAATCCATTGTCTAATCTCCTAGCAAAATTGCAGTCAACCCAGACATAACACTCTAATCTGCCACAGGTAAAACAGGGCAACCACAACAACCAATATGCTACTGCTGCTAAGGTTGTTAGAAAATGCTCAGGAGATCCCAAGAAGAAGGCCATGCCCTTCCACTTCCCCATCCCACCTTGTTTCAGAGAAAGGCAAAAACCCTCACAGTCCATAACAATCCATGGGGTAAAATTCTTTCCTGACCCCAAATATGGCAATTTATCTGACTTGACCCTGTGTGGGGCAGCCAGACCCTTTAGCCAGGAACCTTCAGGTTTTAGTCCCAACAGGAGCAATGGTACACCGTAGTCAAAATCCCCAGTCTTGACTGCAGCCTACACCCAATACTTCTGAGGAATTCTTTAAAATAATCCTGATACATGTAGAAGCAAGAGAAGAAAAAAAATACCTCCTTTCCCCATGGAGCCCCCAGCAAACCCCAGGACCATGTAAAATAGCCACCTGCAACACAGACATAGCATCATTTCAAATCATCCCTGACCAATGCCTATCCAAGCTCTTCTTGGAATACCTCCAATGATAGAGATTCAACAACTTTCGTAGGCAGTCTATTCCACTGCCTCACTGTTCTAACAGTGAAGCTTTTCCTAATACCTGGTTTAAACATACATCACTTAAACTTCAAGTCATTGGTCTGAGTTCTGCGCTCTGCAACGAGAGAAAAAGTGTTTTCTCCCTTCTTTGGATGCTGACAGAAGTGACATTTGTTGTGAAGGCAGCCTCCTCTGCTGAATTAACTCCAAAGTGAAGCTTGATTTCTGCCCCCTCCCCCACACCAGGCAAACATGGGGGGGGGGTGGAAACGGGGATTACACTTTATGTAATGCACCATGAGTTAGGGAAGGGACCTGCATGTCTTTCAGCACCAATAATGGCAGTCCTTCAGGTATTTGATGACTAAATCGCCATGTACCTTCTTAACCACTTGTTCAGCAAGCTGAACCTATCGATTTCCTTCAACCACTCCTCATATGAATTGCCTTACAAAACCTTTATATTTGTTGTCACCTGCCTCTGGACCCTCTCTAACTTCTCCACATCCTTATTAAAATGTGGAACCCCAAACTGCCTCTAGATGAGGCTTAGCCAGTGATGAGTAGAGAGGCACCATCACCTCCTGTGTCCTGCATCTGTAATGCAGGACAATGCATCCTAAAACCACATTCACCTTTTGTGCAGCTTCATCGCATGGCAGACTCCTATTGAAGCTGTGATCTACCAAGACTTCTTGATCCTTCTCCATAGTGCTGCCATCCAGCCAGGTGTCACCCATTTTGTATTTGCATTTGTCAGCGCTGAACTTCATTTTGTTAGTTCCGGCTCAGTTTTCCAGTCCGTTGAGATCCTTCTGAATTGCACTCCTTTCTCCCAATGTGTTCACAATCCTTCCCAGTTTCATGTTATTTGCAAAATTGCTCAAGAAGCTTTCTGTAACAGCACCCAAATCACTAACAAACGCATTGAACAGCACCAGACAAGGACAAACTGCTGTAGGACTCCTTTTGAAATCTTTTGCCATTCTGACATGGATCCATTTATAATTATCCTTTGCTTATGGCTATTGAGACAGGTGTCTATGCAGCTAATAGTAGTTTTATCTATCCCAGATTTCTCCAAACCATTTATATGAAGGTCATGTGGGACCTTCTCAAAAGCTTTGTTGAGGTCCAGGTACACTACATCCACAGCATTCCCCTCATTTACCTATATAGTTATGTTGGCAAAGAGGGGATTGAGTTTGTTTGTCATGCTTTGTTCTTAGTAAATCCATACTAGTTGCTTGTGAACAGACTTTCCTCTTCCAAAAACTTGCAAAAGGACTTACATAGGATATGCTCTGGTACCTTTCTGCATATCAAGGTGAAGATAATTGGTCTGTAGCTCTCTAGGTCCTCCTTTTTTACTTTCTTAGAGAGGCACTATTTTGGCCCTTTTTCAGTTCTCTGGTACCTTGCCCATCTCCCATAACTTCATGAATATTATTGCAAAATTTCATACCATCTTCAGTTTAAACATCATATTTTCCTCCATCCTTGTGATATTACAACTGAAAGAACTCCTAAAGTATTTTGAATTAAAAATAACTTAATCCCAGAAGCAAAAATAGAAAGTTTCTGTATGTTGGGGGAAATGTTCAAAGGAGGGAATCTTCCTATGAGGAAATGTACTCTTCTAGGTTTCTTCTAATAATAAATCAGGTAATCATTGTAGCTTTTCCAGGGAACCACATTAATGTGAAAATACTTAGAAGACAAGCATGTAAATATTAAATGTTTAAGAGAACCCCTCTTATATACCATGGTAGGGGTAGAAAGTTCTTCACTGACCGGACCCTATTAGCTTCCTCTGTCCCTTATTTATTCCTTTAACTCCTGTTATACAGAACACATATGAAAAGAGGTGGTGCAAAAGCAGACAGTTCCTATAAAAACTGCATGGCAGTCAAGAAAACTGCATGGCAGTCCATTACATAAAATAACGAACCTGAAATTCACAGAGCCTGAAAGCCTATTCATGAATTAACTGAGTCTCTGGAGGGCCAAAAATATCACATATCATAGAAAATTATGGTTGGAAGGTACCTCAGAAGGTCTTCTAGTCCAACCCCCTGCTCAAAGCAGGACCATACCCAACTAGATCATCCCAGCCAAAGCTTTGTCTAGCCGGGTCTTGAAAGCCTCCAAGGATGGAGATTGTACCACCTCTCTGGGTAACCTGTACCAGTGTTTTACTACCCTCCTAGTGAGGAAATTCTTCCTAATATTTAACCTAAACTTCTCTTGCTGAAACTTGAGACCATTGCTCCTTATTCTGTCATCTACCACCACTGAAAATAGTCTAGCTCCACCCTCTTTCAACCCCCCTTCAGGTAGTTGAAGGCTACTATTAAATCCCCTCTCAGTCTCCTCTTCTCTAGACTAAATAAGGCCAGTTCCCTCAGTCTTTCCTCAGAAGTCATGTACTCCAGCCCCCTCATCATTTTTGTTTCCTTCTGCTAGACCCTATCCAATTTGTCCACAGCCTTTCTGTAATGTGGGAGTCCAAAACTGAACACAGTAATACAAATGTATCCTCACCAGTGCTGAATAGAGGGGAATAATCACTTCCCTTGACCTGCTGGCAACACTCCTACAGGTGCATCCCAGTATGCCGTTAGCCTTTTTGGCAACAAGGACACACTGCTGGCTCATATTCAGCTTATTGTCCACTGTCACCCTCAGGTCATTTTCTGCAGAGCTGCTGCCCAGCCAGTCAGCCCCCAGCCTGTACTGGTACATGGGATTATTCTATCTTACGTGCAGGACTTTGCACTTGTCCTTGTTGAACCTCATGAGATTCCTTTTGGCCCAGCCCTCCAGTTTGTCTAGGTCACTCTGAAACCTAGTCCTATCCTTCAGTGTATCTGCTATTCCCCCAGGCCTAGTGTCATCTGCAAACTTGCTGAGGGTGCACTCTATGCCATCTTCCAAGTCGTTGATGAAGACTGAACAAAACTGGCCCCAGGACCAACTCCTGGGGCACTCCACTGGATGCCAACTAGACACTGATGCATTGGTTACTACTCTCTGAGCTGGATGCTCTTGCCAGTTTTCTATCAACCTTACAGTCCATTCATCCAGCCCATACTTCCTTAGCTTGCCTGCAAGAATGTTGTGGGATACTGTACTAAAAGCCTTGCTAAAATCAAGATATACCACATCCACCAATCTTCCCTACATCCACAGAGCCAGTCACCTCATCATAAAAGGAAGTCAGGTTGGTCAGGCATGACTTGTCCTTGGTGAATCCATGCTGATTGTTCCTAATCACCTTTTTCTGCTCCAAGTGCTTAGAAATGGATTCCTTGAGGATCTGGCTCCATGCTTTTTCCAGGGACTGAGGTGAGGCTGACTGGTCTGTAGTTCCCTAGGTGATCCTTTTTACCTTTCTTAAATATGTGCACTATGTTTGACCTTTTCCAATCTGGAACCTCTCCTGATCACCAGGAGTTTTCAAAGATGACGGCCAGTGGGTCTGTAATCACATCAGCCAATTCCCTCAGCACCCTCAAGTGCATCCCATCTGGCCCAAGGGACTTATACACATCCAGCTTTTCTAAATAGTCCCTAACCTGTTTGTTCACCACTGAGGTCTGCTCACCTCCTTCTTGAACTGCCTGGTGCAGTAGTCTGGGAGCTGACCTTGTCTGTGAAGACAGAGGCAAGAAAAGTACTGAGCACTTCAGTCTTTTCTGCATCCTCTGTCACAAGATTGCCTTCCCCATTCAGTAAGGGACCCACACATGCCCTGATTCTCCTCTTGCTACCAACATACTTGTAGAAAACCCTTCTTGTTACCCTTAATATCCCTTACTACTTGCAACTCCAATCGCACTTTGGCCTTCCTTATTTTATCCCTGCATGTGCAAGCAATGCTCTTAAATTCTTCCCTAGTTATTTGTCTAAGTTTCCACTTCTTCTAAGATTCCTTTTTGTGATTTAGTTTACTAAAGAGTTCCCTGCCAAGCGAAGCTGGTCTTTTGCCATACTTGCTAGTCTTCCTGTGCATTGGGATGGTTTGTTCCTGGACTCTCAGTAAGGCTTCTTTGAAGTGCAGCCAGCACTCCTGGACTCCTTCCCCTCTCAGTCTGGCTTCCCAAGGGATTCTGCACACGAGTTCCCTGAGTGGGTCAAAGTCTGCTTTTCTGAAGTCCAGGGTCCTTACTCTGCTGTTTTCCATCTTTCCTTTCCTTAGAATCCTGAACCATATCATCTTGTGGTCACTGCTGCCCAAGCTGCCATCCACTACTACATTCTTCACCAATTCACCCCTGTTTGTGAGCAGCAGGTCAAGAAAAGCATGGCCACTAGTTGGCTGCTCCACCACTTGCACCAGGAAGTTGTCCCCAGTACTCTCCAAAAACTTCCTGGATTGCCTGTGCACTGCTATATTGCCCTCCCAGCAAATGTCAGGTTGATTGAAGTCCCCCATGAGAACCAGGGCCTGTGATTGGGAAACTTTGAAAAAGCCTTATCCACCACTTCCTCCTTGTCTGGTGGTCTATAGCAGACCCCTACCATAAGATCACCCTTGTTGTTTTCCCCTCTGATCCTAACCCAGAGACACTCAACAGGCTTATTTCCCGTTTCATACTGGAGCTCTGAGAAATCATATGTCTCTTTTACATACAGTGCAAGTCCTCCCCCTCTTCTCCCCTGTCTATCCTTCCTGAACAGTTTGTGCCCATCCATGCAGTCATGCAAGCTATACCACCAATTATTCCAATTGTCATAGTTCTGTGACTGTGCAAGGACTTCCAGTTCTTCCTGCTTGTTTACCAGGCTCTGTGCATTTGTGTAGGTACCTGAGGTAACCAGTTGATTGCCCTGAATTCTCAGGAAGCATGAGAGCACCTCCCCTCTTGCCCCCTTCTGCTTGCTTTTCCTCCAGGTCTCCTGCTTCCCTACTTACCTCAGGGCTTTGGTCCCCATCCCCTAGCAAATCTAGTTTAAAGCCCTCCTCACTAAGTTAGCAAGCCTGTCTGTGAAGATGCTCCTCTCTCTCTTTGTCAGGTGGATCCCATCTCTTCCCAGTTATCCTTCTTCTTGGAAGAACATCCTACGTTGAAAGAAGCCAAAACCGTGCTGGCAACACCACCTGCAAAGCCAGGTATTGATCTTCAGGATGCACCTACTCCTCTCCAGCCCTTTCCCTTGACTGGAAGGATCAATGAAAACACAACCTGAGCCCCAGACCCGCTCACCCTTGCACCCAGAGCCCTGTAGTCATCTTTGATATGCTCAGGGTCTTCACTGGCAGTATCATTGGTGCCCACATGAACGAGCAGCATGGGGTGGCAGTCAGAGGGCCAGATGAGCCTCAGTAGTCCCTCCATGACATCTCAGATCTGGGTTCCAGGAAAGCAGCAAACCTCCCAAGACAACAGATCAGGTCAGCAGATGGCTCCCTCCATCCCCCACAGATGGGAGTCTCCAACCACCACTCATCCATTGCTTCTTCTTGTTGTCAGTCATCTCAATCCTTCCCACCTTGGTGAGGACTGGCCTGTCTTCCTTCACCAATGGAACATGCTTCTCCCTTTCTATTGCAAGGGCGGAATATCTGTTCTCCAGATGAACCACTGCAGGTGGAGGTGAAGATCTCTGCTTGCTGCACAGCACAAGCCTCCAGCTTCCACCTTCTTGGGTATCCATGTCCTCTCTCTTCTCCAGTATTGCCTCTGGCATTTCTTCCTCCACAGTCCCAGAGGTCTCCTTCAGCAATGAATTTGTCGTGATGGAGGATGCTTTGGAGCCTGGCCACCTCCTCCTGTAGTTCTTGTTCCTGTTTCCTGAGAGACACCACCAGGAGGCACTGCCTCAAATTGTCTTAAAATGCTATTTTGCTGTTTGGAATATGAAATTGCATAATTCTCCAACACAATGCCATTACATAATGATGCAATATCATAATGCAGGCATCATCAAGAATATTAACTTCACATAATTGTTTATTGGCTCTCAGCATCGCCTTCTCTTCTCCCCCTTTTCAGGTACTAGGACGTAATACTGGCTGTTTTACCATGATTTCTGATTTCTATGTTCAGTGAGAATTCTCTCTCAGTAACAATGAAATTTTCCTAATTTCCATCATTATTTAGGAGGTACATTCATATCTTGGAGTCCCACTATCCAAAATTATCATTCTAAAATCATTCAAAAACAAGCAGAAATCCTGGGTGAAAATAAAATGCATTCTATGATACAGAAGTGCCTGCCTTCAATTCAAAGCATATCAGAGATTCATATACTCAAGGTTTACCTGGTCCAACCCCCTTCACAAATTGAAGAAGGTTATTCCCAAACTATCCCTATCAAATGCTTATCCAGCCTCTTCTTGCAGACCTCAAATGAAGGTGATTTTACAGTGTCCCTGGGCAGTTTATTCTACAGTTCTTCTATTCTAAAAATGAGGAAGATTTTGCTGAGATCTATTTTATATCTGCTTTCCTGTAATTTAAAACCATTGTCTTATGTCCTGTTCTCTGTGGCAGCAAAGAATGGTTCTCTTCATGACAGTCTTCCAAATATTTGAAAACTTGGAGAAAAGGCTACGCAGTCCATTTAATTAAAAAATAGGGAGGTTGGTATAGTGGAATAGGAATAATGAAGATACACACACACACACACACACACACATCAAAGTGGGTTGACTTAAAATGTGTAAATATGGATGTGTGTGAAATAGTTTTCTAAAATTCAATAATGACAGCTCTATTGAGCTGAAAATGTAACAGGGTTACTAGCTTTATTTTTACCCAGCAAGTTCATTTCTAGTAATGTTTTGCTTTGTTTGCTTTTATTATAGCCTTCTTTTTGAAAACCTATTACATAGCCTTGAATTTGTTTAATGTCATGATAAATTTTGAATGTGAAGGTTTTTGATGATGCAGTTGTTTATCTGTGATTTCCTACATTGAGATTTTCTATTGCCAGCCTCTTTTGTTCATGGTGGCTGAGAGTAAAATTAGTAATTCTTCTCCTTATTTGGACTTATATTTTCATAAAATGAAACTGTTTCTCAGTGAGTCATTAACTTCACATTTTTACAGTCTCTATTAAAAGAAACTCTTGAGATAAAGAAGTATAGTTGAAATATGCTGTGAGTATTTCCTTTTCTTAGAAACCCAATTTTTTTGGCTAACTGCTTCAAATATAGCTGATAATGGTGATGGTTCACAGATTATGTCCATTTTTTTCAAAACCATGCAAGTATGAAGGAAAAAGTACATCTAATTTCTTACCGCTCATAAATACATCATCAATCCTGGGATCCTATATCAACTTTAGATAACACTGAAGTGAGGAAATGAATACTGTACTTCATATATTTTTGATAGTTGCATGTGCATTCTTGACATTGATTGATAATCAGTATGATCATTTTCATTTGCACTGAATATGCAAAACCAACATGGTAATAATTGCATTTGAAGTACACTTACAGATGGGTGAAAACCACAGTAAAAATTCTTTAATGATTTGCTCAGGTTTAAAAAATAAATGGCTAAATATTCTGCCACCTGTTACTGACATCTTTGTTCAAAAGGGTGGAGTGAAAGTTCTAGCAACTAACAACTGCTGGTCAAATACCAGCTGACCTTCAAAGGATGAATAGCAATCTCCCTGTCACAAACCCATCTATAGGACACCCCCAGAACTCCAAGTTCCTCTCTGCTGCCCTGCTGTTTGTCTGAAAGAATATATGAAGGTTTGCCCTGGGATAACTCCTTACCCCTGCAAGCATTAGCTCCACTGCCATCACAGCTGCAGCAGAGGAATCTCTGCCAACTCCAGGTGGCTCCTCTGTGGGTTGTGAAAGAAATATTAAGTTCCACTTTTCATGGTGCAGGTTGGCCTGGAATATCACAGGCAATCAGAATGGAGACAAACCAACAAAAAGTATTTATTATATAGAAGAAGATGGAAGCTTAAAGATGGAACAATAAAACAAATTTCTTACCCTCTCTTCTGGCTACACTTGAAAGTCCTGCCAGTGCTTTTAGAAATCAGCCTTCCTGTTGATCCTGGCAGCCCTAACTGCTGGGGATCAGGATGATTCCAAAGCCTGAGAAGATCCAAAGACCATGGCCACCCCACAAATAGCCCTTAAAATACCCCAAAGCCAGCCCCTACCTCTTCCTGCCCCTATCAGCATAATCCCAATCACTCCTGAGTCTCAGAACCCTCCAGAAATTTCTTTCCTTGAAACATCTGGCATTCTTCTGGCTATCATGCAATTCTTTTACCCATTACAATAATTTGAGTGCCCATTCCACCAATGGCCCCTTGCATCTCTGATTGGAAATAGCAGTTGTCCTTGCCCATGAACACAATGGCAAGAGATATTTAACAGTTACATCTGCTCTCATTTTAATCTAATGATAAAAGAGACATAAATAGACACAGCATAATATGGACTTTCCAGCAAAACCACACACACAGTGAAACAAACACAAAACAATCTGAACAACATCCCATGAACCCCCAAAATTTGATGGGGATCATGACACTCCCAAAACCACCTATTTTCTTCCACCATGTTTCTGCTTACAGCATAGGGTGCTCTTGAAAAAGAAAGAAGGCTCCATACAAATTATTACACTCTCTGCCCCTAACTAGCACCATAACTGATTTGCAGTTTCTGTGATCTAATGGAAGCATGATGCCATAATTCATAATGTAAGGAGCTACTGAGCAAGAGAATGCTAACAGAATTAAGCCCAGTGCTCCTGGTCCTGGCCATTCTCCTACTTCTTTTATAACTGTATTTTATTCAGAACAATGCTCAAGCAAAATTGACTTATACATAGAACCAGCATTTCTTGACAAAGAAGGAATCGGGCCTCCAAAGAGCCCTTTCTAAAGCAACATCCCAGATGCAATCAAGAAAACCCTTAGAAACTAGAAGAATGAAGAGGATGACAGTCAGCCAAATTATGAATCCTTTAATCACAATGATAAATAGTTACTCAAATGAGTAGTTCTACATTTGCACTAGAATAAAAATTGTAGCTGTTAGTTCTCCAGCAAGCCAACACTTACACATGAGCTTAACTCTAAACATGTGAGGGCCTTGTTATATATTACACTTAGTATATGTTAACTACATTCTTAACGCTAGTGTCCAAGCATTCAGACAGGATAATACATGCTAAGTACTCTCATGCTGTAGCAAAGTTATGCCTTTTCAAGTGAGGAGTTTAATACTAATGGGTGTGTCTACACATGCTCCCCACAGCACAGTTGTTACTGCACTGTCATTTAGTACTTGCTTTAGGAAGTACTAAATGATGGTGCATGGTTATTTCTAGCAGCTACATCACCCTAATGGTGTACTATAGCAAGGTACCTTATTGCTACAGTGATGTAGCATTGGCATCATGATTTGTAACATGTGATACTCCACTCAGTAACATGTGTTGCATTTACTTGGGACTGCTCCATGAAGACGATATAATCAATTGCAGTCCCAGCACTGGGATCCACTTATTGTGGATCCCAGCCCTAGGACCATACAGGAGTCTTCAACTGGCTTTAGTGGGTCCCTGGACCAAGACCCAAAAATCAGCTGATTTTCAGGTTTCAACTCTGAGACTGAGACCACACAGAAATCTTGAACCAGCTTTTGTGTTATTCCAGAGGTGAGACCCAAAAAATGAGCTAATCAGCAGATGCTACTATGATTAATTACTTCAACATTCAAGCCAACTATTAAAAGCTTTTTCATGAACTTTCATAAATTACTAGAGTGAATAATTTGTGGCAAGTAGTTATCTATGTTGTTCTTACACTAAGTCAAAAGAATAAAGACTCTCCTAACTAAAGTGTATTGTCAAGTCCAGCTGACTGGCAACTAACTGCATTCTGAGATACTTCCTGTCTATATTGCCAAGAAAAGTTCATGAAAAAGCTTTTAATAGCTGGCTTGAATATTGAAGTAATTAATTATAGCAGCATCTAATATTTTTTCAAAGTCTAGAACATGTAACAGGGGAAAAATAAAAGTAATCAAAAATATACCACAATAAGTTTGGACAGTCTTTTAAAAAAATAACTCCAATGGAGGAAAAGCTGATTTATGTTATGTGCTAAATGTTTATACGGGACATGGTAGTATGTTCTATGTGATATATATCATTCCTTGTGATCCAAAATACAGAGATTCATTTCTAATAGAAAGAACAGAGCTGCTGTTTCCATTAGCACTCAGAACTGAACCGACTGCTGATTTATGATTAGTTTGCACAGAAACCACATTATACTATTAGTAACCATAGCCTTTAGAACTTGTGTTCAAAAGCTTTTTAAAGAGACATTATAGTATATTGGGGCACTGTAGAAGACGTATTTTTTCTATGGATTTAATACTGAGCTATACATTGGTAAAAATAATCTAAGACCAGCTAAAGAATGAACATATTCATAAAGGACATCTTTGTAATAATGTATATAATTTTTAAAAACCCACACCACTCACAAAACTCAGAGGTGACAAAACTTATACTACTATTCATAGAGTTAAAGGCCAGAAGATACCATAAGGTCATCTAGTCTGACCTTCTATATGTCACAGACTATTAAATTTTATTTAGTTACACATCACTGAGCTCAATAACTTTGGTCTGTCAACCATTTGTGGTCCTCAGAGGACCTGCAGTTGGACCACAGGGAGCTGGCTACGAAAACATGAGACTATTTCCATGTATTGGATTGCATTAAGTACAGCCAAGAAGACATGAAACACTTTCTTATTCCATCACCACTGACAGAAGATTTCACCCAGGAAATAATCCTGAGACAAAGATTGCACTCTGAAAATGTTTTTGAAATCCTGAATAATCTAACTAGTGTGGAAAAAGTATTTTTGTAAATAGTAAATTTAACTAAAAACTGAAGTTTGGAGCAGCCAAAACTATTAGAAAGTTCAGTTTCAACCCAATCGAATAAGGAAAATATTTTTGAAAAATGTCAAAATGAAATATTTCACCTTTTTAAAACAAGGTGATATTTCTTTGCAAATCTGACCTAAATAAAAAGAGGTAAAACCATCGATTAAAAAGTCCTAAAAATGACAAGACATTTTGTTTCTAGCCAGAATCATTATTTCTCTAACTTTGCCACAAGAAAAAAAAGGGGAAAAAAAGAAAATCCAGAAATTTCAGTCTCAGGTCAAACTGAAGCACATTATCTGGCCATGAAAACAATATCCACCAGTCACAATGCTCTACTTCAAATTCAGTTGGCAAATACCTCATTTGCTGATTTTAACACAAGTCAGATTTTGATTTTATTTATAACAGAGCCTGGCTCCTAAAACTATATGTACATTAGTGTTAACACGAGAAAAGCATGAAACTATCTTTTCATATCTCCATCAGCTTAGAAAACACTGAAAAACTTCCTTTCTGTTCAAAACCAATATCTTAAGATATGTAGAAATGTAGAGCTCTAGAAGAGCTATCCTGGGTATTGTAATATACCTAGGTGCATTAGCATGAAGTTCTGCTCAGGATAATTTTCAGCAGGGTGAATTAGCCCAAAGAAGCACTGCATTAACATGACTATACTGATCCCAATAGCTTGGGTATCTCTGCACTGCACTGCACTGTGCAGCATAGATGTACACATATTCTTAATTATCTTTACATACTCAAGAAAACTGCCTAACTTAGGGAAGGTTTCATATTCATAGATTCATAGATTCATAGATGCTAGGGTCGGAAGGGACCTCAATAGATCATCGAGTCCGACCCCCTGCATAAGCAGGAAATAGT
>NW_005841933.1:30910-35368 GCF_000455745.1 Alligator sinensis
ACTTTGCATTTCTCCTTGTTGAATTGCATTCTGTTGTTTTCTGCCCACTTGTCCAACCTGTCCAGGTCTGCTTGCAGCTGTTCCCTGCCCTCCAGCATGTCCACTTCTCCCCATAGCTTTGTGTCATCTGCAAACTTGGACAGAGTACATTTCACTCCCTTGTCCAAGTCACTGATGAAGACATTAAAGAGTATTGGTCCAAGGACCGAGCCCTGCAGGACCCCACTGGCCACACCCTTCCAGGTCGAAACCGACCCATCTACCATGACTCTCTGGGTGCGACCCTCCAGCCAATTCACCACCCACCGGACTGTGTAGTCATCCAAGTCACAGCCTCTTAACTTGTTCACCAGTATGGGGTGGGATACCGTATCGAAGGCCTTCCTGAAGTCCAAGTATACGACATCTACCCCTCCTCCTGTGTCCAGGCATTTCGTAACCTGGTCATAAAAAGAGACTAGATTGGTCAGGCACAATCTGCCTGCCACGAACCTGTGCTGGTTTCCCCTCAGCATAATTTGTCCTGCCTAATGGGGAGGATGCTGAGAAAATACCATATGCAATAATTACAATTGCATTCTCAACTTAATTTTTAAATGGAGGATGGGTTAGCCTTTTGTCTTTCAGGACTCTTTTAGAAACCATTACACAGGTGTAGCTTAACTAAGGCAGGGGGTGACTGGGAAAGCAGCCTTAGATATCACTTGTATGGTGTGGGGAGCAAAATTAGCTGCTACCTCAGCAGCAGTTGACCACACCATTGCTATTGGAGCTGAAGCAGCCAGCACTGCCCAGGGCATAGAGCTGCCCTGCTACACCTTCGTTCCACAGAGAAAAATTAAAGCTGTTGTGCCTTAAAACCCTAATTAGCAACTGTTCATAATCTCCAGTCAACCTTCAAAGACAAAAAACATTCAGTTTCTTATACATTATGCACACACACACATGCACAAGCACACACATGCTCCAGAAACATTGCAATGGTTACCTGGAATACTATGGATAACTTCGGAACAAAGATGGAAAATATACACTCTTCTTCATATAGACTTCTCCACTACTTTGCTGACATATTTTAAAATATAACGTTTTCACACAGCATTTACATCACAGTATTTTGCATCAGATATAAGCACAGTCACCACTGATGTTCATCCAAAGATAGTGTCTAATTCTTTATACCATAACCATGATATTAGTATGCCATCTAGATTCGTCTGAGTAGCTACGTTGCGTCTCAGTTCTTTTTCAAACACTTCAGAACACTCTTAGCAAGCAAACATCCTGAGATCTTCACTGCTAGCAGCTCCAGGGTTAGTACTAGTTGCTTGTGAAACAAAAATCTGTATCCAAAATGTTACAGGTATCAGGTTGAATATATACATATCTGTTCTTGCATCTCTGAAAGGCTTTCACTTTATAGGGCATTATCTTTGCCTCATAATCCAGCTAAGTCAGGAAAAACATGCAAACCCTCACCACATTCAGCTCTGTGTCTATTTGCCCTTTAACAGAGATTCAATCCCAGTTTAAAGCAGTCAACTAGGCAGGGGGTCAGACTTAATGATCTGTTGAGGTCCCTTCCAACCCTAGCATCTATGAATCTATGAACTAATACCATAAAGCCTTCTTTAACTCCTGTGCTCATAATCTTCGCCATTCAAACTTTCTCCTTGGCTCATCTCCCAAAGCTGAGGAAGGGGCAGAAACTACTTAAGACAGCTTCAGATATTCAATATGGCCAAAACCTATTTCTGAATGTTTATGGGACCCTTAGCCACATTGCCCTGCCCTATACTCTGCACCTTGTCCATTGGTTCTCCACAATATCTCTGTCTTTTTTCTTACATAGGAATGGTGAAATGAAAAGGACCACCTGGGTTAATTAACCCAATCCCCTGTGATTAAAGGCAGTCCAAAACCAAAATCCAAAAGGGTCCACAAGAAGATCCACTCTGAATCATCCTGCACACCAGAAGCCAATGATCCCCACTATACAACCACTGTATACCACAGGAAAAGAACAGAAGGGTCCAATGCCTTGGGCCCCTGCAACTGCAAGGCATTTGCTAGATAAATTATGCCCAGATGTTATTCTGAAGTGGATCATGCTTACAGTAGAGGAAGGTAAAAATGCCACCTCATTGCCCTTGGCAATCTGCCTCAGAGAAAAAATTCTTTCTGACTTCAAACCCAGTGATTAGTTTGCCCCTGAGAATGTGAGCAAAGATAAAGCAGAATATCCTACCTAATATCCAGTAGTTCAGAGGAAGATAAAAAAAAAGTCAAGCTATGCATTCAAGCAGGAAAATTTCCTTCTGGCCTAAAAAGGTGATCAACAGAAGCCTTGAAATATGGGATTCATTAAATAAATACAATACAAAAGAATACAGTGCAAAAAGTTTTGTAAGAATATTACAAACTCACAAGAGGAAGAAGGATTAACAAGAGAAGAAAATCTAATCCAAAAAGGGCCACCACACTTATCCAATCCTCTCTTTCTTACACAAACAAACTGTGGAATTCCCAATAATCTAAAGTAAAGCACATCCTCAAAGAGACATTAAGAATTGCCTTATGAATTCTGGTATTTTCAAGCCTAACTTGTTCAATTTTAATTATTAACTCCAATATTAGCCCTATACTGTTCCCTCCATGAACTTTTGAAGCTCTGTCTTGAAATAAGTTAGGTACTTGCATGCATTATGTTGATTAGAAGGCTAATTTTGAATTTCACTCCTTCAATGATTTGGGACAAACAAAGTCAAACACTGCATATGGGTTACATTACAGGAACAAAACCAAATTGCACACAGAAATTTATAATGAATTGTGAAACATGCTACTACACAGGACTGCAGTAGCCAGGAGATGAAATTATATTCAAGGCAAACAGCATTCTTATGGAAGTATTTATCACCAGCACCCATTATTTCATCTTTCTTGGGAGTTGAGTTGTTAGGCCAGAATCTCTGTTACATTAAGTCAGTTTGAACTTCTTCAGTAGTGTGAAGCTGTCCTAAAGTGGCTCATCCAGACAATGGAGGATTCCCCTAGTGTAAAAGAATCTTCAGGTGGTGCTGAGTAGGGGTGTGCGATGCGGGCCCTATTCGATTTGGATTCAGCCTAAATTGGGGACAGTGATTTGATTAGTTGGTTTGGATCATTGTCCCTGATTCAATTCAGCCGAATCAAAATCTGAAGATTCGAAGCTGATTCAGAGAATCAGCAACTTAGACATAGACACAGCTTTCAATGTTTTTTCTACATACCTCAAGGTACTAGGCATGGCTTATGAATGCTGCAATGCTGGGGAGGATGGAATGTTCCACAGGAGCATGGGAGGGGCCCCCCCATGTGCTCGGCGGTGAACCCAGAAGTGGACCGGAAGTACTTCCAGTCCACTTCCGGGTGTGCCGGAGAGCATGCTGGAGGTCCCCCTGTGCCTCCTGCCTCAGTAATCAGCCACAGGGGGACCTTGGGTGCCCCCCGCCCCAGACCCAGGAGGCACCAGCTGCCAAGCTGGGGGGTGCAGAAGGGCCTCCCAGTGTGGTCTCCAGAAGACTCAGAAGTGCTTCTGGTCCACTTCCGGGTCTGCTGCCGAGTGCGCTGGGGAGCCACCCGTGCTTCTGTGGAACACTTCATGTGCCCCAGCATCACAGCATTCATGACCTGCCTGACACCTTGAGGCATGTAGAAAAAACATTTAAAGCTGTATCTATGTCCAAATTGCCAAATCTTCCTGAATCTCTCCATATTGATTCAGAGGGTTCCGATTTAATTCAGAGAGATTAAAGGGCCTCGTGATTCAATTCAGATTTGGAGATTCAGCCACCTAATTGGGCCAAATCTCTGCCGAATCAAATCAGGCACAAAAGCTTCGCACTGCCCTAGTACCTTATTCACCATCCCCCCTACCCCCTGCAATTAGCAAAAGCAGAGTTTGGTGGCATTTGGACTTATACTGACAAATTCTAACTGCTACAACACCGATTTGGGGTAACTAACAGATGGCATAATATAGGCTTGGTGTACTCTCTCTCATCTGCCCCCAGATAAGATGTGCACCTTGTTTTTGAGAAGGGCGAATGAAGAAAAAAAGATTTTTTCAAAGTTATAACTCCATAGAGCATAGTCAGAGCCTAATCTTCAGTTCACTCATCCTCCATCTCTTGCCTAAACTAAAAGCTGAAATCCTAGCTGCTGGTGAATGACTGGTCTCCATGTGTGTATCTATGATTCTGAGTATAACTAAAATGTCTCCAGGGCTGTGAAACAGGAAAAGAGAGACCAGAAACAGCTAGTAGACAACAAAATTGCCTAAAGAAAGGGTAGCTTGATTAATAGAATGTCAAGACTATCATTAACACCTATGGAGTGAAGTACAATGAGCTATTAAGTCAACTAACTCCCTCAGCTGCCTGAATATTAATCCAACTGCTGTTGCAGAATACAGCA
>NW_005841933.1:35399-35891 GCF_000455745.1 Alligator sinensis
CAGGAATATTCTGCGCCACTAACAGAGCATAAAATCAGCTTCTCCAGTTTTGTGGGACTGATTTTGGGCAAAAGGGTGCATGTGATATGCAAGCAAATATGGTATATCATATATGAAGTATGAAAAAAAATGCCTGCTGCTTGTTATATGGGTGATGACAAAACCATATGGTCACTGCCGTGCACTGCAGTGGGGGGTTGCGATCTTAGAAGCCGTCAGGTGGGTACTTGTGACGCTTGGAGTGGAATTAATTAGGCAGACGCTTATCGGTTGCAAAGCAAGATTATTTACTCACGCCGTCAAGGTGGTGAAGGACGGAGGTTAGAAATACTTGGTTAGTTACAGCTTATAGGTCGTAGGTCGGTCTGCATAAGAGTTCGGTGGTCGGGCAGAGAAAAGGTCGGGCCGGCAGGTCGTTAATTTACGTCTGAGATTGGGTCGAGATGCAAGGGGGCCACTGGCAAGTGATCAAGTTGTCAGTTACTCTGATAC
>NW_005841933.1:36048-36886 GCF_000455745.1 Alligator sinensis
GGTTACTCCTTGTTTTCTTTGACCAATTATAATGATTTATGTACAGCACAGAAGGCTAAATTCTATCTCTGTTAGTGGTGCAGCAATACATTTCTTTTTGACATGCGCAGCAAAAAAGCAGTTACTATCATTATTGTTAACCCTTAGTTAGCCTAGTGCAGAAAAAAACTGTTTTGAATGGCTTTTTACTTGCTTGTGACATGGGCACTACTTAATTGTGTTGTGACATGCCCCCTTGCCCATGGCACAGCAAGTCACATCATGTTTACGTACAGACCATTTTCGTTATTATCTTTGTTAGTGTTTGGCAAGTGGGTGTATACAAAAGCAAAAAGCGTGGTTAACTTCATTTTGAGATACTGTAAAATCCAACAACTAAAACACGCAAATATAACAATGGCTATTATGATTAATGGTAAACACAAGATAATCAAAGACTCCAACTCTTGAATTAACTTAAACGCAGTAAACTGTTATCCTTGATTTTATGTAATCTTCTCTAATTTGATTTTTTAAGGTAACTGAGAATGAGGTATCAGATTAATGCCCCCTATACGGAGGGTTTCTAAAATTGTGGCTTATTATTTATATTTGAGTTAAATCGTAGCTCTGAAAACACTGATTTTCTGTACCATCATTAGCGGCCTTTCTTCATTTCTTTTACTGTTATCTCTCTTCCCAAATCATTCCTTTTCCTCTTCTTTGAATGTACAGGTTCCTTTAGAACCTTGACTACTTGCCCCCTTCCATCATCATCTCCCTCATCTTTTTCCTCACGTTCCCTCAATCTTCTGTCCACACCCGACCTTTCTGCGACATCCCCCAAACCTTCAGACTA
>NW_005841933.1:36976-47211 GCF_000455745.1 Alligator sinensis
GCCATTGTGGCGTTGACCCGGGTGGGCTTCAGGTTGGTGCTCGGTGATTCTCGCGATCAGGCAGTCACAGATTGCTGTTTCGTCACCGCTGGGCCTGTAAGGGGACAAAATAAATGAACAGACAAACAAACAAAGAAAACTAAAAAACAATAAAATTGTCTTGTACATCTACAAGCATAATGTCATAGTGGTTGGAATAGTTTATAGATGCCCCCTTCGAGTAGTTGTTTGTTGGGGCAGGCTGCGGTGTTATCCAGAATGCGCTGCTAGGCGTGGGTGCCTCCGGGGCCCGGACCAGTTGGCGGGATCGGTCGAGGTTGGTAGCCTAGTATATGTGCCAGTTGTCGTTGTCCCGCATCTTCTAGGACGTGTAGCCATTGCTTGGTAAGCGTGAAGTAGTTTAGGAAGAACCCAAACATGGCTCTTTCCTCCAGTGTCCTCTGGGGTGGCAGTCTTGATTCTTTTCATGAGTTGAATTGGGAATGTCTTGGCCCTTGTTGCCCGACCGGGTATGCCGTAAGGTGGCTTGATATGCCGGCTGGGTTTGCAGCTACTGACTTCATAAGGGCTTGCAGTCGTGGAAGTTGACTTAAAAGATTCTCTGTTGGCTGAGTAACGAGCAGGTTGAGGAGGAGGCGAAGGGTGATGGTGTCCTTTTCTCCATAAATCTCCATGCATGTTTTGATGATGTCAAGGGTGGTGGTGGTGGTTGTACCCTCTGGGTTGGTTACTTGCTTGGTTATTGTTATAGGATGACCGGCAACTGTAGTTGTTACTGTGTCTGGTGGGAGGATCAGATTCTCGCTCGTTGCCCCCTCTCTGTGGTATGGAGGTGGGGACATTGGGAGTGACGTCATCTCCTGGGGCAGGGTAGCTGGGTGGAGTCCCACCTGTTCTTCCGTGGCTCCGCCCTTCTTTTCTGGGTCCTCCGGGCAGCTCATATTTTTCTCGGTGCCATTTTCTGGCGGTGACGGAGGGTTTTGGCACGTTGCCATCTCCACAGCAGCTTTGCTGACTGTAGCTAACTGGGTTTTTAAGTTTGCATTTTCACGCAGTAGGAGTGACACTACGTTAATCATCTTCCCTTTGTCCCACTCGGAGCTTGCCCACTCCCTTCCGACTCCCTCCTCTCCTCTCAGCGAGAAGTAGCCGCTGACGCACCATGTCTCTGCTCTGCTCGCTTGGTGATAAGCGATGTGGGCCCATAATTCATCCACGTTATCTACGCGGCGCCCCACACTACTCCAGGGGCAGTTCTTAATTAATTCCATCTTCATCACATTTTCCCTGTATCCTGTTCGTGACGCCATGTCGCTTCCGTGCACTGCAGCGGGGGGGTCGCGACCTTAGAAGCCGTCAGGCGGGTACTTGTGATGCTTGGAGTGGAATTAATTAGGCGGACGCTTATCGGTTGCAAAGCAAGATTATTTACTCACGCCGTCAAGGTGGTGAAGGACGGAGGTTAGAAATACTTGGTTAGTTACAGCTTATAGGTCATAGGTCGGTCTGCATAAGAGTTCGGTGGTCGGGCAGAGAAAAGGTCGGGCCGGCAGGTCGTTGATTTAAGTCTGAGATTGGGTCGAGATGCAAGGGGGCCACTGGCAAGTGATCAAGTTGTCAGTTACTCTGATACGTGTGATCAGAGGTCTCCAAGGTTCGTACGGAGGTCCCCCTTCTTCTTCTTCTTTGTGGAAGAGTATTGGGGTTTTATTTGTGTAATAGCCAATTGCTTTTCGCCACGTCATAAATTTAATTAGAATCGCCAATTATCTAGCGGTCTTCGCTAGGGTGTTATCATAGGGTTACTCCTTGTTTTCTTTGACCAATTATAATGATTTATGTACAGCACAGAAGGCTAAATTCTATCTCTGTTAGTGGCGCAGCAATACATTTCTTTTTGACATGCGCAGCAAAAAAGCGGTTACTATCATTATTGTTAACCCTTAGTTAACCTAGTGCAGAAAAAAACTGTTTTGAATGGTTTTTTACTTGCTTGTGACATGGGCACTACTTAGTTGGGTTGTGACACATATCTCTGGCAATTTTACACTGATAGAAGAGTATTTTTGTCAACTTAGTACCTATGTCACTGGGGAAGTACTGTAGCAATGCCAGTAGAAAAGCATCTTCTGCATTTCCATTAGGAATCTCTGCTGGCCTAACTGTGCCAATATAGCTATGACCATAAAGGGTAGGCATTGTGATCCCAAACTCTTTGAATGTACATATTACCCCCAAGACTGGTAGGGAGAAGACATTTAAGGCCCCCAGATTTTTTGTGTTTACTCCTTTCCCTTCCCACAAGCCTCACTCAGTGTCTTCACTAGGGCTGTGCAAAGCTTTGAGTGGTGATTTGATTTGGAGATTTGGTCTGATTTGGTGGCCAAATCTCTGAAGCTGAATCCAATCAGGGGACCAATTTAAAGGTCCAAATTGACTGAAATGTCAGAATCTTCAGAAAAGATTCGGAGAGTTTTGATGATTTGGGCAGTCCCTGGTGGCTGCAGCAGGGGACCATGGGAGGACCCCTGACAGCCCCCCTGACCTCCGCCCACTCCCCCAGCCGCCCCACAGCTGTCCTGCCCACCCCAGCTCAGTGGTACTTGCAGTGTGGGGCAGCGGGGATTGCCCCCCAACTGGCAGCACCCAGTGAGTAGTGGCTTTTTTTTAACAAGTGCTGGGAGCTGGGGCAGGCAGCGCAGCCATTGCCAGGTTGGGAGAGGAGTGGGGGATGGGCCTGGCTGATTCAGAGATTTGGCAGCAGCTGAATCTCTGAATCAGATTCAGCCGAATCAAATCAGGACAGTGATTTGAATCACCAAATCGAATCACTGTTCCCCAAGTTGGCTGAATCCAAAGTGAATACTAGCTACTTCACACAGGCCTAGTCTTCACCTTCTATTCCTTACTGTCCCACTACATGTCCCTCTCATTCATATATGATACTGCTACAAAGGATCATGGGGAGTCTGCAGTGTTTAAATAAACTTTTTCCTTTGTTCCCCTGAACAATCCCTCTTTTCTTCTGCCCCTCCGTAGCTCTCTGTAGCTTCTATTGAAGACTCCTAAACCCCAATCTCTCTCCACCATGACCCCTCCAAGCATCTCTTGCTCATCAGCAGTAACTATACAGTATTGAGTAAAATGCATAGTAAGACTGACATTTGGAGAAACAGAAGGGATTGGCAGAAACTACTGCTTCCCTCAGCTTTCTTTTGTGGGGAACAAAAATGTAACAATGAAAATAGGAAATAAAAATGTTCAAAGCTGTTGTCTGGGTGAAGTTTGAGAATCCTGAATCCTAGGGATGTTGTAACCAGAGGGTCTGCAAATAAAAACAAACCAAAGTATATCCTTCATTACAGAGACTCTTCCATATTTCAATAGATATAAATCTGTGACACCTCCAGTCCTGGTATCACCTATTACATAGGATGCATTACATGTTAACTGTACATAGACAACTAGCATAGAAACTGACCTATTTGATTTAAAAATACATTAGAAAAATGGACAGATTTTCTAAAGCAATTAATATGGTAACAAAGTAGTATTTAATCAAGAATCCCAAAGTGTAAAAATTACCACTTTAGGTAAATTACTCCTTAACATACATGAAAAAGTTAACTATATTTTTAAATTTCAGAATCTAGGGCTCACCTAGATGACCATGATCTCTCATTCAGCATTTTATGAACATCATACGTAGGAAAGAAACAGAAATGCTTGTGTGAAATAGATAACTGAAGCGTTTTGAGGCATGCATATCATTGAAGTAAAAAGGGTGTCAGGGCCTGGCATTCAGCAGTGGCTTGCCATAAATTAGACATGGCATAATTTGGTGGCATACCACAGCTGGTGAAATAAAAGGCATGTCACCTGTCTCCTTAATTATATGCATGTTCCAAGATGTTTCAACAATTCTTGGTCTCTTTTTAAATCAATTTTCTTAATGTCAGTTAACAGAGCTGAGGAAGCCCAAAACATGTTTGGGAAATGATGGTCCAGAATTGTGCAACGGTCTTTCATATAATCAGGTGGGAATCTGGTTTCTTAGCAGAATCATAAAAAGATTCTTCTATTCCAAGTCAGAAAATCATCATGATTTTAAATAAGGAAATGATGAGGGAAGAGAGAGAGACATTTTGAAGTTGTCTTTCCATATAGGAAAGTACTCAATATCAGGAGTTAAACAAACAAACAAAAAAATCCCTGATAATAGAAATGTATTCATTTTAAATCACAGCACCTGTTGATTTCTGTCTTAATTTTTAGACCATTATCTGAAAAGCTGCCCATACCTTCTTTTTTGTACATTTTCCTCAAATGCTTCAGGAACACATTGGCCTTTTCTAAATTCTTTGAATCAATTAGTTGAATCTGATTCCTCTTCTTAACATTTTGGCTAAGTACAGACAATACAAAAATCCTGGGGTTGAATCAATTTAATCTTCACAGGTTAGTCTATGATGTGTAGATTGAACCAATTATAAAGTGACCAGACATTCACTTTTGATTCCGGAAATGCAGCCCCATGCCAACCGTGGCTCTGGCTGGAACTTGCGGGATGCTAGAGCACACCTCCTTGCTTGACTGGAGCAGACAGCTTGGGCCAGGCTTGCCCAAGCTGGGGGAGATGTAAAGAATCCAGGGTGCTGGAGGATTGTGAGTTAATTTGAACCTGGAGAGGATTTGGGGCAGAAGTCCAATAAACCGATTTAAACTACATTAGTTCAGTCTGATGCTACATCCATCCAAGTTTTTCTTAAAATGGTTTTGGCCATTTTGAAAGTGGTTTGTATGTGCTGAACTTCTGTTGTTATAGAGTTGAACCAGTTTACAATCACTTATACCAGTTGATGTGTAACTTCTGTCCCTAGCCATTAGGTTTTCCTGCATTTACCATTTACTTTTGTTTCATGTTTATCTTTGCTGATTGTTTTTTTGATGCATGGTTTACTTAGCAACATGAATATGAGCATATTTTGAAATTATGCTGCTTTCAGGGAAACATTATTTCAGAATATCTATTTATACATTAGCAAGAATAAACAAAATATAGTACTACTATGAACAGCACATAAGCAAAGAAGTTATTTTCACTAAGGAAGTCACAGAATGACATACTTTTAAAAACTTAAACAAAATATATATTGACCAAGTTGTAGTAAGAATTCATAATCATAAAACAAAAAATGCTCATATAGGATAAATTAATGATTGCTCCATAACAGTAAAGATTAACTAGATAGAATATTTTAATTAATATATCAATATAAATATTTGTTTTTAAATGCTACTTTGTTAATCTTGTTTTGTCCATCATCTTTCAATATATTACAAAACTTCAGGTCTATTAAAGATTTTACATCTATCATTGCACAAAACATGAATTAACCAGCCATGTTATTCATGAACATATGTACAGAGTTCTGCAATAGCAGTTGCATATATTCTAAGGGCCTCTTAAGGTAAGGAACGTATTATCCTGATCCCATGCATTGACTGATCAAAAAAAAGAGAGACTATGCATTTAGAGCATATAATGCCTGAAGCGGAACTTTTGTTTTTGAAACATCTACTTGATCTACTTGCTACATAAGCTTTTAAATATTGCAAAGCTAAGAATTATATTTACAAAGTTCTGTTGTGGTTGTTTGCCAACAATTGAAAGGATACCTTGCAAGACATGTGTGCTCCTTCACGTCACACTTTATATATTATTTATGAATTATTTATATATGGTGATAGATTATTTATGCTCTGATATGTATGGCACTTTGATGTAAAACCCTCTACTAAACTGTACAAGACATAGCAGAAATTAGGACACACGTCATTCATTCCAATTATTAAAGATGGATGGCAAACATGAATCTATAGAATTAAGGTTGTCAAGAAAAAATCTTAATGAGAACTATGAGTAGTACAAAAGTGCTTCTGAACAAGAGTCCAGCACTGTTTATGGTTCACCATTTAGGTTTTAACACTTACTCATCACATAGTGGCTCTCAACAACTGAAACTTAATAGTATTTGCTGTACAAATGCATGAAGTGCATGTTCGAAAATGGAAATATTTCTGTTTGAACAGCAAGGTACCTAACCTACAACATTCTAAGATTACTTAAGATCCCCAATGGAATTCGTTTTATAGTTTAAAAAAACATGGAGAACAGAAGTTCTTTTCAGTGTAGGAAGGCTTTTATTTCCTATAATGTAGATATATTTTTGCCATTTTTAGTATCTTTTACATATTGAACAATTTCTAGCCCATGTAGGCTAGATCCAGAATATTCACCAGGGCCTTCCACTTAGGTGGTACAATGCCTGAAAATAAGACCAGACTATAGACATAGGATCCCATACAGTTAATGAGAGGACTTAGACACCTTCAAAAAGTGATTAAGCATACGGAGTCAGAGAGTAACCTAGTAGCAGCCGTTAAGGAAACACTAAACATGGGTGTGTATCTGAACTTCTACCTCTCTCTAGAGCTTAGACACCTAACTGAGGGCTACACATTAGAAATCTCCACTGACTTTCAATCCTGGCCAAGCTCTTTTCTAAGGGTAGGCATATCAATAATTGCTGGTAATGCAATGCACCTTTTGCAGAATAGCTTATAAGGTGAGCAACAAGCTATTATGCGAAAAAGGTGGATACCATCACCTTTTTTTATTAAAGTGCTTGTGGGTACAGCAGTTGTGAGGTAGGCATGCTCTAAGGATACTGGGTTCCTTAAAGACTGAAGTAGAGTTTACATGCTTTCCCAAGAACCAGCATAAACTGACGAAGCTTTTGCAGGAACTTGGCACCTTAGGGCTGCATACTAGGGCTGTGCAAAGCTTCAGGTGGTGATTCGATTTGGAGGAGATTCCTGAATCTCCAAATCTGAATCGAATCAGAGGACCAATTAAAAGGTCCAATTAAAATCTTTGGAAAGATTCAGAAAGCTTTGATGATTTGGACAGTCCCTGGTGGCTGCAGCGGGGAGCTGCAGCTGGACTCCAAGCTGGTAGGCAGGAGGCAGGAGGCAGGGGAGGAAGTGCTGGGGGAGGGGACCATGGGGGGGATCCCTGCCAACCCCCATCCCCTCCCTGCTCCCCCAGCCTCCCTAACCCTCATCTACTCCCCCAGCCTCCACCATGGCTGTCCTGCTTGCCCCAGCTCCCAGCCCTTTAAAAAAAAGCCCCAGTGCTCACTGAGTGCTGCTGGGTCGGGGGTGATCCCTGCTGCCCCCAACTGCCCCACACTGCATTAGGGGCTCTTCATGATCTCTCTGATGCCCCCCCTCCCCCCATGACTGCCCCCCCCGCCATGGCTCCGGCCCTTTAAGAAGAAAAAAATGGAGAAAAGCCCTGCGTCTCTCCACTTCTGCAGCAGCCTCAGGGCTTCAGGGGCTTGTGCAGGGCCCCCCCCCCATGTGATGCAGGGCAGCAGGGGGCAGTGGGAACTGCCCCCTCCCCCTGCTGGCAGGAGCAGTGAGTGCAGGGTTTTTCTTGTTAATTTTTTTTCTTAAAGGGCCGGAGCCACAGCGGGCAGGGCAGCCATGGAGGTGGGCTGGGAGAACGGGGGGTGGGGTCAGCTGGCTCATGCAGAGGCCCCCAGCGGGGGGCAGTGGGGATCACCCCCCTCTCAGCAGCACCTGCTGAGTTAGGGCTTTTTGTTTTCCAAGTGCGGGAGCTGGGGTGGGTGGGGCAGCCATTGCCAGGCTGGGAGAGCGGGTGGGGGATGGGGCTGGCTGATTCAGAGATTCAGCCAAATCCATTCAGGACAGTGATTCAAATCACTGAATCAAATCACTGTCCCCAGAAGTGGCTGAATCTGAAGCGAATATTAGCCACTTCACACAGACCTACTACATACACACATATAAGTGACTTAACTAAGTCAACTTAAGTTAAGCTACATTGGAGTACACATTTACAGCTCCTTGACATGGGGTAGCCATCTTGTGAGTTAAGTCATTTTAACTAATGTGACTCAAGATAATACACCTTGGAGGTATATTATCTTGTGCCTCATTTAGGTCAACTCTGCTCCACATAGGTCTGTAGCTCTGATATTTAACTTTAAGCTGAACTTTAAAAAGTTAAGTCAGCTTAACTGTCAGAAAGCTAGTACATGTGTATGCAAAGTACCAAAACTAGACTGCATCCTCAGCACCTTAACTTATAAAGAGAAATGTGACTTGGCTGAGATTGCATCTTCTTAAAAACTAGACCTTTAGGCCTGTGTGCATGTACCCTAAATCACTCCAGTTTCTTTGAAGCAAGATTTTTTGTATTTTGAAAGGTCTAATAGCTTTAACAGAACTGGTAACCATCATCACAAGCCCTGTTAATAGTAAATCGCAAGAACTAACTTTGCTAGTACTAAGAGAAGCTGACCAAGGCTTTCCTAACACACACATATATACTTATAAGATGTTAGAGAGTGGAATACTCTTGACCAGTAGTACTGAGCATCTAGGAACTACCAGTGACACTTTTTAAAAAACACTCAGAATTCCACCCAGTGAGCTGCTTTGAAATGGCTCTGACTGCAAGTTTTGATTTGTTATGAAAACACTGGCCTATGTCCATTCCAGAAGCAAATACTTCAAAGTTAAAAAATACAATAATTATGTATCCATTTTACTACTATTCAGCAGCTGTGGTCCCCCAATTTAAGATGGTGCAACAGGGAGCTGGGTCACAGTCTAAGTCTCCATTACAGGTTTGAGCATTAGGAGTTGCGCGTAAGACCCTCCAGTCCCTGGAGCTGAGCCAAGATGTGGCATGGCTAGAAGACTCACTTGGGAGCAGCAGGCAGATGGGTCTGTCCAGCAGTGCAGAGAAAGGGGCCCAGGAGTGATGGGAAACCTACCTCCCAATAGAGAAAGACTCACAGCTACTCTGGGCAGCCACATTGGATGACCAGGAGTGAACTAGGAAGTAGTGTCTATGCCAAGTCTAAGAACTCCATGGCCCCTAGGGCACATAAGAGAAAGAGCTGACAGTGATTGGGCCACATTGGGCTCCAGGCCATATAAGGACAAGGAGGCAGAGATGTTGTTTACTCTGGAGAGGAGAGAAGAGGCATCATCTCCAAGACAGGAGGGGTGCACACCTGTGCAGAGACACAGCACCAAGCTGAGCAGTGTGTTGACAGAAGGCTGGGCAGGCCAAAGACATATGGTGCAGCAGGATGGAGCAGTGAGACATGGTAGTTGAAGGATTCCAGCCTGCTGACAGTAAGGGACTGCTTTAGGAAGCCCAGATCCAAAGACTAAGGATCTTAACCTGTTCTGGGTAAGTCAGTTTGTGGACATTGATGTGAACCCACAGAGAAGGGTGGAGGGAAGGGAAAGTATCCTCACAGGGTTTTGGCTGAGGGGCCACCCTTAGAGGACTGAGAGAAGAAAAGTGTGAGACCTAGAGTACTCTTGCCACATTGTTGGGGAGAACCTGCAATCATCGTTCTGAGGAGTATGAATGAAAGATGCTGATTGTACCATCAGCGGTGGTGAGGACAGGGTAAAGGGGAGGTTGGACTCCTGTGAAGAGGACCCATCAGGGGAACAAAGCTTTAGGCCTCATTATCCGATTGTCATCCATCAACTTCTCATTTCTTTTTCATCAAGGCACGGCAGACGAGTATGAGGAAGCAGGCTGCACTTCAGATCCAAAGGACATGAGTAAGTTCTACCAGTCTACAGAAGGCGTTTAAGCAAATATTCAAGTCTTACTCTAAGCTCAATCTTAATAATTTTGCTGAAATCTTCCACAGTTTTATATCTTGAGATTTAAGCACAGGCCTTAGTGCTTTGCTGAATAGGGATAGACTGGTGAATTAAGGCCCTGGGGTCATTCTTACAGATCACCTTCAGTGGCACATTCTCCCAATCAAAGAAAACAAACTTGGAATGTTTATGATTTTAGAGGCTGGAAATTTCTATTAGAAAAATATAAATTCATATCACTAACCACATGCTAACAACTTTGTTTCCCTTCCATGTTACTTAAATGACAGCAAAGCTAATGGATTTAGGAACAGAAGAATTTCTTAGTAATAAGGCATGCTACTTAACTATTTTGTAGACTTTTTTTCATTTTTCCAAATGGTTTACTGTTATCAAATAATTCTTACAATTCCCTTATGAGTTAGGTAAACGAGACATCTTCGCTTTCCTTTTGGAGATGAAAGACTGAGATAGAGCATTCATGCAACTTGCCTAAGGCTACAGCAGGA
>NW_005841933.1:47221-70825 GCF_000455745.1 Alligator sinensis
ATTCAGATATTCTGATTGATAGTCTTCTGCTCAAAAGATACCTCTGTCTTTAACATAGGCTCATTAGCAGAATGATATGGAATTTATTTTTTTAAAGTATTTAAGCATAAGCTAAATTATATTAAAATCTAATAAACCTGATGTTTATTAATTATCCTGTAGGGTCCTGCATTATCTTATGAAATAAAAATTATGTATAAACTATAAACAATATCATTCAGAAGAAAGAATTGCAACCCCATAACTGGAGACACTATATATGGAATTAGCATAGCAATTTCTTCAAACCTTTTACTTTGTTAAGGCTCATGCTTGGAAGATACTGAGAAATGTCAGTTAGGGAAGCTCAGCACTGCACAGGAAGCACTTAGCATCTTGCAGAGTAGGTATCAATCTACGGAGGTTTGAGGTCATTTTGGTGGATGATCTCTCTTTTTTCCACCCCAGTGATTCTCTCAAGAATCTATCCTTAGTTTCTGACCTGCTGCTGGCCTCCTTGGTTTTAATGTACGGAGAGAAAGGATACAAGCAAACACATACCTCTACGTCATCATCATTATCACCACATTAAACATTATCTTACCCTTTCACATCTCTGTGGGATGGCGGAATCTATGACATAGAAACTGCCTTCTGGTTCACTATAATGTCTTTCACATTCCTCACAAACCACAGAGACCTCATGTTCAACTATCTATTTTATGTCCAATATACTCCATTTAAGTATCTCCACCCTTGAAAACAGAGGAGTACTGGGGCTTTAATCTTCACTTTAACTTTAATAAGCACTGAGGCTGGTTCAGACCTGATATAGTCAATGCACCTTTGTTAAAGCTCATTACACTCCAGAACTGCCCCAATACTTCCAATGCTCTGCTCGGTAGTAGTAAGTTGTTAGGTATGCTATCACTAAGGACATATATCAGAGCAACTTTACTACTGCTAGAGAGATTTATCTGAATTGTAGAATTGTTCAACTGCTTTCAAATAAGATTATTGAAATCTTTATAATTATCTATAGTAATGTCATACATTAACATCTAAACTTTTAAAATGAACCTGCTAGAAACTACATGTGAATGGTTTCATCCTCTACCACACTGCAACTATTCTCAGCAACATCAACATTCTTTGAGGCTAAAGGAATTTGAGAGCTTTCCATCTCAGAGGGTATTTGATTCTAAAGCTAACTTCTTTCTTCAGTTTTGGTTGAAAGCAACTAAATACTGAAGTTGCATATAAAACCAGGCAAGTTGTAAATTATATACTGACTCATTTTTTATTAACTACTAATATATATATTTTTTTATCTTTGCTTGAAAAAATGTCATGAGAGGGCATAAACCAACTCCTTAAGACATTAGCTAACTACTACACATGCTAAATTCAAAGAAGTATCCAACCAGCTCTCTGAATTTTTTCATTGACCAACATAACTTTGAGGGTGCAGACAGACACACCACTTGAACCATTCCAAGAGTGTCACTGATTGGGAAAGCAGTTCACAACTGTCCTGGTTTAGAGTTATCTGGATGAACACTGCCATGGGGTTTTATGTAGAAAGTCACTTTTTAGGCATTGCAGTGCTGTCAAACTGTCACCAGGGTGTGGGAGTGAATACCCAGCCCAGCATGCCTCCCAGTGCTGAGTGCCCAAGTTTGCCCAGTAGTCCCTGGGCAGTGTGGAGAAGTCCCTAATTGGCTGGACACCAAGGAAAAGGAAGATGACATTAGTTGTCCACATTTACAGTTTTCTTATTTCCCTTCTCATTAACACCGAGTTCCATAAAGACTATTCCTGCTCTTCACCAAAATCAGTTTGGTGGTACCTAATTGTGCGTGCCCAGGTTTATGGGTGTCTGAGTGTGATATGTGGGGTGCTGCTTAGACCACTGCTTCTGGGTTCCTGTGAGCTGGGGCTGTCAAAGAGCTTTTGTGGCTTTTAAAGAGAATTTTTCCCCAAATCACTAATTAAGTTACTTCAATTCTTGACAATGTACCAGAGTGTGATGCATCACAGGCTGATTTGGGGGTGGAGGTGTGGGCAGCTGGTTGGAGGGGGTGTACTCAGACCCCTGCTTCTCCTTTCCTGGAAGCCTGGATGCTCTCAGAGTTTGGCCAAAGTCTCTAGCTCAGGCTACTGCCTTAAGACAACTTTCCCTAGGGGTGGCTGCTGGGGAGAGGGTGCCTTAACCCCTGTTTCTGGGTTCTTGAGGAGGACAGTATTCTGGGGACTTTCCAAAGTCTCTATGAATTTTAAAGTGTTTTTTCCTCAGGCAACTTATTCATTTCATTCCTTTGTGGCAACTGACCAGGCTTTTGTTCTCTCAGGCTCATTTGGAGTGGGAGGTGGGTATAGGGGGTAACTCTGCTCCTGGTTCCGGGATCCTGCTTCTGGAGCAGACCCAGAACCAGGAGCAAAGGTGCCTTCTCTACCCACCTAGCCACCCCCCACGCCCAAATCAGCCTGAGATGTCTAGAAGCTTGGTCAGTTGCTATCAATAAGATGAAACCAACAAGCAGCTTGGGGGGAAAGTGTCTATTTAAAAGCTGCAAAGACATCATGCAGACCCCCAGACCATCCAGCAACCCAAAAGCAGGGGTACCCCCTCCACCCACCTAACCATTCTTCTCCTACTCCGCCCCCCCCCCCAGTTGAAATCAGCAAGCAGCAGTGTGGATTGCCTCAAGCGTAGGAAGAGTTCTAGCTGTGTACCAGAGTAGCCAGCTGCCATGCAGCAATTTGGAGAGTGAATAGTGGTACAGTGTAGGATGGATGAAGGACTAACCAGTCACTAATCACAAAAAGCTTTGCATCTGCACATAACAGTGAATTAGTTCCAGAAAGACCATTTCAAAATAATACGTGCTTACCCAGATATACTCTTGAAATGTTCCAAGAGGTTTAAGCCATTCTAAATGGACTTGTATGTCTGGATGCTTGGTGTGACAATACATGTGCAGCGAGGCTGTAATTACATCATATCAGAGCAGACACTTGATTGAGTCTGCTGGATCATGGTAATTACCGCATTCCAGCAGACTCCAGCGTCTCATGTATTAGCATCCCCACACTGAAAAATGGTGCCGGGGTACTTTAATTAAACCTCATTCAACAAGCTTTAGTCAAAGTGTCCCTGTCACTATTTTTCAGCACAGGGACGCTGATACACGATACACTCTGGGCACTTTAATTAGAGCAACTCTCAGAGCCGCTTTAATTAAAGTGCTTCCCTCTCTCCCCCGAGCACTTGTATAAACACCCTTGCTGTTTAAACAGAATTTAAAACAATTTAAGTATTGTGTCTGTCTCCACTCTGGCATCTTAAAGTTATGTATCTGTCAATTGTACAGTGAAGTGCAGGTAACCCCCTCTATCCATACCTATCGACTGAAGATATCAGCACCAAGACTACTCTACAACTTCCTAAAGTCTCTTCTTGCTCTTTCATCTCTCATCCACCTGTGCAGAGTGATGTTATTCAGGGCAGTTCAACAACACTTCATACTGGAGGCTTCTTGTGGCTTCCTCACCAGTCTTTTTGAAGATCTCAAGGATACTGGAGACCCTACATGATCTCTCCTGAAAGCCCTGTCAATCTTACAGGACTTTTGTGGTAATCCTCAAGAATTATCTGGGACCTCTACACCACTTTTATTCATGCCCACCAGGGCTTCTTCTGGTCACATCTCTGACCCTCTTCTCTGGAAGCCATTCTAGTCTTGCTCAAAGCTCCCTGGCTTAGGACCTCTGGCATCTTTGGTGTCCAGACTGCAAAAAGTCCCCTTCTGGATCTCTTCTTGCATAACTTTAAAGAGGTGGTACTGTAAGTGGGTTAGCCATCAACCATAAAGGGCCATTTACCCAGGGGCAAGGACCCTATTACACTTGTACTAAGACACCACCAGAAAACCTGCATCTATATACAGAGAGTATAGGGGAATGGCTATACCTATATCATCTTCCCATTTCTTATAATCCATTTGATCATTAATATGAAAAACAACATAAAGTCTAAAAACAAAATGTCTCAAATCAAAATGCATTCTGTCATTTAAATATACTTAATTACTTCAAAATACAATTAGAATACATGGTGGAATGGTAGTTAAGTAAAAGGATTAAAAAATATGGGCCAGATTGCAATACACTGACTTACTGATTATTGAATTGGTTTTATATGTAATAATGAGTACCGTACACTAAAACACACAGGGCGCACCTACATGTGCACTTTACTGTGGTGTTGACTAATTAGCTCCACAGTAGAGTGTCACTGTCTACACGTGCACCAGTATTAGGATGCAGTAAACTAACTCTGATGTAAGATAGTACTGTCCCCGACAGTACTATCTTATGGCGGAGTCATTTACTGCACTGAAACACACATGTAAATGGTGACCAGGTCGGGGCCAGACTCCTGCCTGCTGTCTAGCCATACTTCCACATTGTCAGCACTCTCATGCCCCAGAGAGCCCCTCCACTGTCCAATGCCACTACCCAGAGCCTGGGGCTGACCCCCCGGTACTTCCTGCCACCCCGGGCCTGCTCTGTCATGGATCAAATCACTGGTGTCCTGGGTGCACGTGTAGCCACTCCACCTGGTAGCAGTTCAGTACAGAACAAACTGCACCAGAGTTTATTGCATTGCATTAATTGCACGTGTAGATGCACCCACAGTGTATCTATGTAAAGGTGGATAACTACATCTTATGGATGAGTTAGTTATGGATACAAGTTCTGTCCCTCCAGGAAATATTACAAATCTACAAGCTATCCCTTTTGTATTTGGATCTCTGATTTAACAAAAATTGTGTAAAAACTCATGTAGCTAGATAATTCTTTACGTGTCATTTGTCCCTAAGCAGCCTCAAGCATATACATTATTCTAGTTAGCTTGGGCAGTAATTTAAACTGATGCATTTAAATGAAGATCCATCTGCTACAAACACATGCATGGAAAAAAATTCTTGGACTTTTATAGAGTTTTTGACCAGATTATGTTAGTTTTTTCAGCATTAGTCATCACATATTCAAAATACAGAGAGATGCAGAAACAAACTTTTTAATAAATAGCAATGCAATAGCAGATCATGTCTTAAGAGTAAAGGTCATATAACCCTTTAAAACATGCAATTTGTCTAGAAATTTTAGATACAGATAGATCTGGTAGGGTCAGTCATGGAGTTCCTAACAAAAGAGGTTTTCATTTATGCCACTTAGGTGAAACACCTTTATTCAGTTCACCAAAGAGGATGTGTTTTCTATCTTTCACTGACAAATTTATACAACTTTTCTGAACTTCTTACACTTTGAAAGAGTGAATGACAAATAACATATTTAAATAACTATTCCAGGAATCAAATAATAGCTTCAAGTTTTTTCACACGATCTTGCAGAACTTCAAAGCTTTCCATCATTTTGACCTCTTCATTTCTCTTCTGGTAAAAGCAGGCTCAGAATGATTATATCAGGTCTCTCTTTTCCAGCCAGTAAGAGCAGACTATGCCCATGTTTAAAGCACAGCTCTAGACATCAGGGTCTGCTGGCTAAATCCAATGGGACATACCTTTTTTACTTGCACTGGGGCTAGCAGGATTTAAACTAGGTATTTAGTTTTTCAAAAATTATTAACAGTTTTGTCTTGGGCTGCACACAATGAAATCCAAACCAAAAAAAAGAAGGCAAACTACCAATGCATAATTAGGTCCTAAAGATTCATGTTCCTCATCAATGTAGTAACATGCAGGTTATGCTGAGATAAATCAGGCTAATATAACTATCCCTAAAAGCTAAATATTTAAGTGTATACAATTTACAGAGAAGGCAAGTCTCATAACTGACCCAATTACCAGGGTGGCTTACTCAGTAAATAATGTTTCATTCTTTTTCACAACTGTAAATGAGCAACACCGTTGCTCTTTGTTTCTCATCCCCTCCTTTTCACTGAGGCAGATTAAAATACCAGTTCGATAATGATAGGTAGTGAGAAGAGCTGAAATATGGGTTTCAGCTATAGAATTCTGAACTCCTTTGTTCTAAAAATTGTCTTAGTGTTTTATAAATCACTTTGCAGCTACAGACATAAAAATGGCAGATAGCATCTTCTCAAAATCATACCTCTTATCAAGCCACATTTAGGGGTGTGGAATATTCATGCTTAAATAAGAGAAAATATTAATAAAAGGCCATGCTGCTTATAACCATGGCCTGGTACAAATACAACCCCCATTAATATAGCCACCTATAGCAGGAGAATGAACACTGTTGGGGGTAGAGATGTTTGGAGTTTAGGAAGCATGACCCCTCTGTGAAATATTTTCTCTCCCAGACTGAAATAGCATACATAGACATATTCACGTATGGGTAAGAAATTATATCTTTAAACCCAGCCTACACTAAACACTGAATGCTCACTATGGCCATGTTCACAAGAATGTAGATGTTTGTTTCTCCTGGGACAAGCAGCAGCAGCATACTTTGTGCCACTGCTGTTTTTCCCCAGGGAATGCCTGTGCCACGTACCCTCTGGCATGTGGCAGGTTACCCTGGATGGGGTAGGGGAGGCTGGGGTCAGCACTGTGATGACCCCAACAGACTTACCTGGGGGTCTGGGGGTCTTCTGGTGCACGCTGACCCTGCATGTGCCACTCCACTTTTTTTTATGATCTCCCAGGGTCAAAAAAACCCAACCCATGATGCTACCTTGCAGCACAGTGAACAGCTGAATGTCCGACATGTGGCACCGCAGACGTGTCTGTGGTGCCATATATAGCACAGCCATGCTTGTCTGGATGCGGCCAATATGGCCACTACTGCCCCGCAGGGAAAGTAGATGCCAAGGGACCACTGCTTCCCAATATGTGCATGCATCTGTCAATCTGTACACTTCAAGGATATCCTAGCTACATCTTTATGTCCCTACCATTCTTCTTCCACCTCTATCTTCTGTAGGGGGGACCACTGTGACAAAGACACAAGGGACTCTACATGATATCTCCATATCCTTCCTTCCAATAAGCAAAAAGCACACAATCCCACTGACTATTTTTATGGGTGAAAAGACTAGAAAGGTCTGTTATGATAATTTAGTCTGACTTCCTGCATACCAAAAGTTACACACATTTTCTTTGTAACTCCTGCATTTATCTCACAGCTTCTACACTAGCTATAGCAAATCGTATGAAAGGCCTCCAGCCTTGATTTAAAGACTTCAAGTGATGGAAAATCCATCCCATTCCTTTAGAAGTTGTTACAATGACTAAAATTACTCTCATTAAAAAATATGTGCCTTTTGCCAAATGGAGAGAGAAGAAAAGACTTTGCACTCATTTTAATTTCACTTTTAGTAAAAGATGATTTTAATGTTTAAAAAATGCAGGATTGAGAGCCTACATTATTTTCCTATTTTTACTTTTATGTTGCTCACTTGAAGCCTAAATTCTAGGTTTCAGAATAATAGGCATGTTGCATCCAAACTAATGACGTTCAATTGATGACATCCGAACAGAATAAACACTTAGAATACCTCCTATGAAGTATAACAAATAAAAGACATAATTACATATGAAACCAGACTGTAACCTAGAAAAAGCAATCTTATTGTGGGAAGACCTTTGCCTTACTTAGGATTTAAGGTGTTTCCCAAATGACTGCTATTATTTCCAGGTATGTGCTAAGACAGAAGAACCTGCCTCTGGCTGCAAGTCTCCCATCTTTTTGATAGGGAAGAACTGCAAGGAGCAATGTCATGTTTCTAAAATAAAATAAAATAAAATAAGAAAGTTTTCATATTTCTTTATGAAATATTCATAATACTGAAATATAGAACTATACAAAGGATTGAATTTATCATCTGATTTTTTTCCCCTAAAGATCACATATAAATCTAAGACATGGGTTTTAACTGTAAAATGACATAATAACCGAAAGAACTGCTCACCTCAATGAAACACAATGAATGAGAAAACATTTCACACATGGACTAATCCCAGAAACTCCTTTTATTGGCAGCCAACAGAACAATAGGCCTGCATAAATTACTAGTCCAGTTATTAATGGTTTTCAGAATAAAGCTCATAAAGATAGCAAGTTCAATTAATTGAACTAAGTAGTTATACTTCAAATACAAACTGTAACTGGAAACTAAAGGAGTCACATGCTAGGGAGAACAATCATAATATCATACAAGAATCACTCCACTTACACAAGAGCTGAATTGATGGAACAACTACTACATATTCTGCAACTCAGCATAAAAGCTGTAAAGGAGCCTTTACAAAATGTGACAAAATAGGCCACTGCAACACTAAAGTCACAAAGACATTTATAAATGAAAAAAAATGAGGAAAGTACATTAAAAGTACTAATGCTAAAATGTTTAGTCTGTGTTTTTTCTTCTGAAGCTTTTTACAGTTACGTTAACTTTTTTTCATTTTTAGTATCAATTGTACTTCCCCCCCCCAGAAATCAGGAAATACATTTTTATAGCATTTTTGTCCTTTCAATGCTTTCTGCAACATTTTATGTGGAAGGACTTTTATCCTGCTGAGTGAGCACTAAGAAGATAAATGCACTGTGAGTATAGGAATTATCCCTCTTTAAAATTTTCTTGTTTCGTGACAGTTAGTATACTCTGTTGCAAGAAAAGGGATTGTTACTTGTCACCGAAAACCTCTATAGCTCTTTGAGATTCATAACATCCCGAGATTAGAATAACTGTAGTACTTACAGTTTGACTGCTGTTTCTAATACAGCATCTGTGTTGCCATGAGATGATACTACTTGGTTTGGTATTTTGTTTCTGAATTGTGGTCGTAAGAATACATTAAATTTGGGACATTTTCTGCTGGCATTCTCAAGTTAAGATATATACTTACAGGAATAACTTTGGGACTACATAATGAGAATAGAAACACATCTACCATGAATAACAACTCATTCACTTGACAACTATACCAAGGAAAGAATTAACGTGCAAACATATATGTCATTTTTATGCCATGACTGGGAAAGAGAATGATGAGTCAAGGGTTCTGCAGCTCCTGGCCCTGAGCCCACAGTGGGCAGTCCACCCAAATCCAGGGCACATAGTGGCAGGAACCACCCCCCCCTCCCCACCCCCATGCCCCTCAGATGAGCCACCCACAGCTCTGCCCTGCACCCTGCCCAGGCCGAGCAGCAGCTGCCTCTGCCCCACTCCCTCCCTTACCACAGGGGCCTCAATCTGCCCCCCATGCCCCTTCCCTCCCCCACATCCCCTATCCCCCACAGACTTACCAGCCAGATGCTGCTTTCCAAGCTGCCAGGCTGCATATCAGCTATCAAATTTGTATCAGCCAATATGGCTGGTTAATAATTGGCCATCGGTATCAGCCAAAAAAATCTTTATCAGTACACCCCTAGTCTGAATGCCTAAGTATGAGTACTTCAAGCCCTCCTACTTCTCCAATATCTCTTGCACCTACTAATGCAACCATGAATTCTAAGGTTATCAAAATAACTGGAAAGTATCTCGGTTCAACCAAATAAAATATATGCCCATATACCATTGCCTCCACAATCAGTTGCTCAATCAGTAGTTTACAACTATTGTATCCAAAGATATAGATGCTTCCTCTACTTTAGTTGACAAAGAACAGGGTTACATGGGTGTTATGTTATGTGGGAAATGGCAAATTAGTTCTTTAGGGAAGCTTGTATAACAGTAATTATTCAATGTTCAGAATATTATCTGAAGATTGACACCTCTTTCCATGGGATTCTCAATTTACAAAAAGATGTTTCTTCTAATTAAAAACTTGACTATTCCAAATATATGGTAGGACACAAAGATATTTTTAAAAATATACAAGGTATCATTGTATTCAGCCTTCAATTTTTCAAGTGCTTTTACCCAGTTTCAGCACTTCACTTTGTAAATCCATTTTAAATTCACTACAAAACTTTTAAGGAACTACAAAACTTTTAAGGCATCTTGGAAGTTACCTATTTAAAAATTTCTGGTGAGATTTTGTTCCCTTAGAACCAGTGTACATGTTGCCAAATAAAAATATAGCCTCTTAATAAGCAAATTATGAAAAGTATCATCACCGCAGAATGGCATATTCCAAGGCTATGGCTTTACTATAATTTTGTTCTGGCATACCTGTGAGCCAAATGCGTGTTAAGAGGTCTCACCACTGAACAACATAGACATGTAGGCAGAAATTCTTAATGAAGATCCAAGGCTACTTGTGTAGCAGGTTGGGGTCCCAGGGGCAGCTGTGATCCCCTCTGATGGCTCTGCAGCTGTGCCCTGCTCTGCCTCCAGAGTGCCTTCCTTTCTGTCTCACCTGCTATGCCTTGATGAAATAATAAGATTAAAAGGGAGGCTGCCCACAATACCCTGTGTGGGCCCCAGTCTAACTGAAACACAACTGGAGTTCCCCAGAACCCTACTTGTCTCTACTGCACTGCTTCCAGGCCCCTTGCTATGCCTGTGCTGCTGCAGGGCACCTAAAGTCTTAGGGGCTAATTGTGGCTCCATTCCTCCCCTACACCATGCCCCAAGCCTTGCAGGTATTACTGTAATGTTGGTTGCCTGTTGGGGCTTTGGCCTCCTTGGCCACCACCCATTTCCTCTTAGGCCTTCTAGCCCAGGCCCACTGTATCAGACCTGGCTTTGAGGTACCAGTTCTGGTCTAGCCCTTTTGGACACCAGGCCCCTGGCCCCTATGTGGCTGAACCCCCCCAAGCACCAGGCCCCTGGGTCCTGTGTGGCTCTGTGGCCTCATACTCTGCCCGCTCTGGGCTCAACTCTTGCTTGGGCCTTGAGCCTGCCCCTAGCAGGGCTCAAGGTGATTGCATACCCTGTGGGCACTAATGGGACCCATATACCACCCCTTACAGTCCCAACCTAAATCACCGGTTCCAAACCACAACACAACCAAGCAGCCCCTGGGCTATAACATAAACATAAAAGGGGAAGCAGCCCTCTACCCCTTTAAGAGGGACAACCTTCCCCACCTCTTGTGCTGGTATACCTGCCAGGCCTGGCCTATCCTTGTGAGCTACCCAAGCCCCACTATGGTTCCACAGGTAGGACAACAGTCCGTCTAGCATCCTCTGGTAGCTCTCCTGGGCAAGAGCTCCTACCACTGAGGCCTCCAGAGCTAGACTGACTTGCCAGCTCAGGACTTGGTCTTATATACCTCCCAGGGCCCTGCCCCCTTCCGGTCAACAGACTACCCTAGGCTACCCACAGGTGCCTACTAATCAGCCTCATTGCCCTGTTGCCATGGTGACCAGCAGCTACCGTGCCCTGACTGGCCTGCAGCAGTCCCTTGCCAGGCTACCTCTCTCTTAAAGGAAAAGAGAGCCCCAGGCACTCTGTTACATACAGGTGAAATGTAGTTTTACTGGAACAGCTTGTTTGTTTTACAGAGGTGAATCTACTATTTAAAGTGCTGGTATAGCTGCATTTGTAAGCGTAGGGATTTGCTGCTAGAGTATTTCTGTTCTCATAAAGTGCTCCTACTGAGGAATACTCCTAAAATGCGTAGTGCTCATATTAAGTCACTAAAGATGCTGATGTTCCATGTTGGCAGATGGATCACATTAGCTCCAATAAAAATATTAAAAAGTTCCTCTTTGGACTAGGGCAAATTAGGGAGCTAAGGCAGTCCTACAGATTTTCCTGTGCTCTTAGCTTCAAAGATTATGTTAAAATGTATCTTGCCTTATTGTACCTGAGTTATTAGAAAAAGCCAGACTTCAGGGAAATGGTAGTTTTGGACACTAAAGGCTTTTTAACCCAATCTCCACACCGTTTGTTGTAGGATAGACTGTCCCTCTTTCATCACCAGTTTCAAATTCAGATGGAGCAGAAGTGGACTGTTGACACAGAATAGAATCAAATTAGTACATATTGGAGCAATAGGGGAATATTCTTACTAGTGTGATCCTGGGGGACTATAGCTATACTCTGAATTTTAACATAATGTTAGATCATGCTCCTAATGCCTTGTTAGAGATTCAGTAGGGACACATCTTGTTCAGTATCACAGATATTTAAAGCATTTAGAAAACTCACTGCAGTGTATTTTTGCCACTAAGTCTGATTCCCAAGCCTGAATAACTATCAGTAGGCAGCTTATCCCCAGAGCAAGCCATTCTATTATTGTATTTACTTTATTGTGCCATTCACAAACTGTTGCTGGAAGATACAAATTAACCATGATAAATGAACCACAAAGAATTGACGTGCCATGCAAACTAGTACAATAATTTGAGCATTAAAAGAGAAAAAAAAGGAAATCACTGTGCTCTGCACAGCAATAATATGTTAAACTTTAATAGCTGGAAATCTAGATGCCATTGAATTAAAAATTGGCATTGCATGGATTCTTTTTCACTAACGGGATTTTAGAATAATATTGTCATTAGTGTAATTATTGTGGTTATTTGTAATTTTAATTAGATTTGAGTAATGCTAGCTCAGTAAACTTTATGTAGTTCCAAGCACTTAAAATCTAAATTAGATTGGATCCTCAAATGTCTCTCTACATAAACTGATATAACTGTAGGCCAGATCTTTTTCTTCAACCAAGACTATGTATGTTCTGCTGTCTGATGATAACAGATTTCAAAGCAGAACTGGCAAGCTTTCCATGCAAGGCTGTCACCCTCGGGGGATGCACCTCTTGGGCAAAGATTAAAACTCAAAGTGTCAGTGCAACCACTATGATTCAAAAACATTCAAGTTGATGGACAAATTGAGGAGGCAATGGAGGACTTCAACTACCTATGCAGCAAACTCTTGTCAAATTGAGCATGAGAACCAGATACACTGAGGAAAACAGGCCTAGTATCTTTAGTAATGAAATACTCACCCAGGATGTGGAGTGAAAGGGTGAATCTCCCTATAAAAGGATGAAAGTATCAGCCCTGTATCCATGCACTACTTTTGGATACAGCTGAAACATAGATATCAAGAAAATGGAAGCATTTCTTACGTGCTGCTGAAAGCCTCCACTGAGAATAAGTTTCAACACAAATCTTCCAATAAGAACCAGAATTGAAAGGACTGAAACAATAATTAATTAATCATCACTGCAAGAAAGTCTTTGGTTATGTTGCTGACCTCAGAGAAAAAAGTTCCTGCAAATAGAGAAATGAAGATCAGAATTGAAGTCAGAAAGATCCAGGGACCTGCTCTGGACTAGAAGTGGGCATGTGGTTGCTCCCAGTTAACATGATCACACCAGTTCAGCAATGATCCTGTACCACTTATCAGTATCTGGAAAGAAGCTGCATTGCCTGGTGTTCTAAGGGTAATTGTTCTTGCAGTAGTTGTAAGCATCTAAAATTTGTGATAATTTTCTATCTGTGACAATACCTACATACAAACAGTACAGCAACTTACATTTTTTTTCTCACCATTCCCACACTTATAGCAACTCCTACATAATCTGAGTAAGGGTGGTAGAATATGGCTATACAAACATGTGTTTAACTGTATCCCTGAAAGTGTTTTCCCATTGGCAGATCATGGAAAATAACAATCAGCAGCATTAGAAGAATAGAAACATTACCAATATTCCCCCCCCATAATTATTTCTAAATGCTTAGTTTTACTTTTAATTGCTTAACCCACATCCTAAGATTTATCTTATTCAGATGCAGCCATTATCTCAAACAGAATTTCGATAGCTTAAAGCAAGAGCTAAATCTTTTTCCTTTACCTCCTTTACTTTTCAATGGGAGGATACTATCCAAAGGGGATTTATAAAGAAAAAGGGGCTTTCAAAAGAAACATAGGAATGACACGTAATGATATAAACTGGGGACCAGATTTTTAAAGGATACCTTGGCACCTAACTCCAGTTGAAATAAAATGGAGTTAAAGCACCTAAATACCTTTAAACATCTGTTCCCATTTCATTGTGAAAACATTTAATTGTATTATCCATCCATTATTTGGGACTGCAGGTTGGACAATCTAATTTTTCTGTTCCTCTACCCTTATATTGCATATAGTCATTTTTCTCTCTGTCTTTCTATTCACCAAAAGGAAACCCATTCCCAGAGTTGTATAAAGATTGTGGTTGGTTATACCATATTTGTTCTGTATAAGATGTTTACTTTCATAACTGCTTCCATTTAGGATGATGTAATGATTACCACACTGGCTTAGCATAATCTAATCAAGAGAAAATTCACAAAATATTCAGGATCAAGAGCACATGTGAAAAGACTGTTGCCCAGTCTGAATTACTACTGATAATTGTAATTAATATTGCATATAGTTTATGAAATCATTACCGGGGAATCCAGGATAAGAAGAGTACTTAATTTCTCCTGTTCAGATTAAAGTAGGTTTCATTCACAATTAAAACTAGTTGTCATTGGGTACATTTTAAATGCACACAAAATGCAGAGGTTTACAAGGACTGGCCAAAGAAATTGTGTATTCTAAGAATACTGTGAGGCCTAAGGGGAAAGTCATCTCTAACAACATCAAAATCAGCTCCACACACCCATTATAAACTCTCTGTATTATTAGTTCTGTAAGAAAATAATTAATACCACAACAGTATTATTTATCAAGGAGGAAGGAACAGTAATCTAATTAGCTCATGTTAGAAGTGGGCAAAATTCAGTCTTATAAAAATCTCAATTTCAGAATTCACAAAACTTACAGTACTTTCATCTAGTCTGCATTTCCTTAGCTTGTTAATGAGCATATCATGGAAGATGGTGTCAAAAGCCTTACTAAAGTCAAGGTACATTAAAGCCACTGCTCTCCCCACAGCCACAGATCCTGCCACCTTATCATAGAAGGAAATCAGATTGGTCAGGCTCTTGCCCTTGGTGGCTGTTCCTGATCACCTTGTTCTTCTCTAGGAGCTTTACAATAGATTCCTTGGGCCACATCCATACAAACATGCACATGTGTGTTGCGGTGTCTCAAAGGAGCTTGAGATGCTGCAGAAGGCACACCACACAAGAAAATGTTCTCCAGCACAGACTCCAAATTTTACAGTGGGCAATCCCAGTATAAAAAATACACACTGGAAAAAAGCAGCGTGTGGCACGCTCTTGGTGCATGCCCAGAAGCAACTGGAAGTTTGGCCCTCCAAGGAGACACTCTGGCAGCCAGCCAGAGTGTTGCTATGGCTGCTGCATCCCTTTGCAGCTACAATACACTGCCTCAGCGTTCTGGAGAAAATACAAGGAGGGCATGGCTCACAGTAGCAGCAGCAGTCGGCAGGCCCTCAGGGCACTCATGGCCCATGGCAGCAGGCAAAGCCCCCCAGCAGCACAAAGCTCCAGCTGAGTCTTGGGAGCTGCATCTGTGTAGGGTTTCTGTGGGGGTGTGAGGTTTGCATTATGAAGACAAACTGAATCTGATAGATAAATATGTATTCTATATAAAGGAGGAGAACATGTAACAGACAACAAAAAGTGCAAGAGGTTTACCCTTGTATTACAAGATTTCCAGGTAAATTTCTTTTCTTTGTGATAAAAACTTATTCTATAACATTGTTCCTCTTCTAAATAAAATTAAAAGGCCAAACAAATATACTAACTGGCCTCTTATGTATCTGCTGTATGGACAGATTCTGGAAAGCAGAGATGGAATTTTTAGAAATAGCTTAGGACTGACCCAACCTTTTCCATGCTGAAATCAAAAGGGTATTTTATCCCATCAATGTCAATCTCCTTTACATTAGTTAGGAGCAGAACTAAGTCAATGTAGATAAAGTTGACATGGCACATGGACCAAGAGCTACATGGAGTCATGCACCATTGGGCCAGATGAGCTCCGCGCTGCTACATGTGACTCACTTCTGGAGAGCTAGAAGCCCCACGTGGAGGCATGGAGCTGGCCCAGCCTGATGGCATGTGCTTCTGTCTGTAGTATCAAAAGCCCCATGTTCTGGCATGGAGCCAGCCTGGTCTAGCCTGAAGATGCATACCAGTAGGCTGGACCAGCTCCATGCCACCACATGCAGCCACTGGGAACTCAGCCAGCACCGTGCACCACCAGGGAGCTTTGCCTGCACTGGGCCACAAGTGCCCCGAGGGCCCACCACTTGCTGTTGCTGCCAGCATCAGGGTCTGTGCACCATGGGGGAAGGGTGTGGCATCCCCCACAAACCCCACATCAACACCCTCCCCACAAACTTCTCACCCCCACACATACTCCCACACCTACTCCCCCCACAAACCCCACACCCACCTACATACACCCATACACTCCCACACCACCCCACAAACCCCACACCCACCCACATCCCCATCACTAATTCCACACCCTGTGTGCCCAGACACCAGATGGGATGGGACCTAGTGGTGGGAACCACAACCACACAGGCAGCTGCTATACTGCAACCTTGCCCCATGCCTGCACCAGTGCTGGCACATGCAGCCCCAGCCTGGGGGGGCTCCTGGTCCTGGGAACTACTTGCAGGGTGTGATGGGCTGGGGGGAAGAGCTGGAGGTGGCAGCAGGGGTAGGTGTTGGGTGGGTAGGGATTGAAGTGGCAGTGGGGTCTATGTGTGTATGTGATGGGTCGGAAGTGGCAGGAGGGGTGTGTAAGAGACACAGAGAAAGAGAGAGCGAGACAGAGAGAGAGGCAAAGAGAAGTGGGGTGGGGGAGAGGGGTCTATGGGTAGAAATAGCCATCAGAGCTGGGCTTGGAGCCCCCCTGCCCCTCTAGACTGGCCTGTGCATGGGGAGGCTGGCCTGGAAGAGAAAGGCTTGCCCAACCTAGTCCCTGACCCCAATCAAGGGAAAGGCATGGGGATTGCTGGGGCCTGAGCACAGGCACGGAGAGGAGAACAGCAAGGGCTGGCACTACTTAGAGCCAGAAAGCTGCAGGTGGGACAGCTGTAGCTGGATCCATGTCCTGGTGCAGGAAGGGAGCTGCTGCCAGGAGTGAGTTGAGGCAGGTAGGGGCTGCAGGTCATAAGTGAGGAGCACTGGCAGGGCTGTGGAGGCTGTTGGTTTGGAGTGAGGGGCAAGGGCATGGGCAGGGACAGGGCATTGGCATATCAGTGCTGCTCAGCACCACAAAGCAGCTGTGGGGACTGCTGCAAGTGGACCCGCAGCCTGGTGAGTGAAGGGGACAGGGTGAGCTCTAATTTCCTATGACAAAAAAACCAAAAGAAAACACCAAAATATATAGGTATTTAGAATTTATTTTATTGTAATGATTGACATTACAATACAATTTTATTGTAATAATTGACACCACCTGCTGCTGGCAGCAGCAGTAGGTGATGGGCCCTCAGGGCACTTGTGGCCCACTGCAGGCTTCCAAATTGTGTTAAAGTTGTAAATATATAATTAAAACATTGTGCTCAATTGATACCAATAGAGATATATACAGTAAAAGCTTTGTTATCTGGCACCCACAGGGAATGGAGGGTGCCAGATAACAAAATATGCTGGTTAACTGAGTGGCCTGAACAGGCATCTTTACCTGTTTGGGCCTCCGCCTGTCCCACAGTGTCTGGGGTGTCACTGCCCCTTCTGCCACATTGCCACCCCTCATACCACATCACCACCCCTCCCACGGGCCCTGTGAGCCCCGAGGGACAGGGAGAGGGGACCCGCACAGGCTGCTATGCCTCGGGCTGCAGGGACTTGGCAGCGCAGGCTGCTTTCCCCTGGGCCATGGAGGCTCCTTTAAATCGGAAGTGCCACGGTGGGCACTTCTGGTTTCACTTTTCCCTTACAAGCCGGTATGTCGGTTAACAGAGCATGCTGGCTTGGAAGGTGCCAGATAACTCAGATTTTACTGTAGTGGTGTTTAATTTTAATCATGGAAAAACACAAATTTTGGGTTATTTAATCAGAGAATTTGGGAATTTTTTTATCGGAGAACTTGTAATTCTTAAACAGAGGAAACCAGGATCCCTGCTGGTGAGGCAAGTTGGGGACTTGGCCAGAGAAGCCTACCCAGGGCCGGTACCACAGACCCAGCTGGAGGGTGGATGAGGTGGCTGACTTCCTGGCCATTTGGGGCCAGGAGGACACACACTGACAGTTCAAAGGGGGCCACCACAGTGAACACATCTTCCAGGTGATAGCTACCCAGACGACAGAGCAGGGGCAGCAGAAGACATGACAACAGTGCTGCACAAAGGCCAACTGTGCAACCACAGTCCACTGGCAGCTGGCACAGAGGTGCAGGCAGCTATGCTGCAGTGCCCATACCACAGTTCAGGCAGCCATGTAGTCCTCGTCTGGGTCTGGCAGGTGCGCCCGGGGGGCCAAAAGGGGTGGTTGCTGTCACAGGTAGCAGCAGGTCACAGTCAGGCAGCAGCCCCCACTGTCAGACTGCTGCAGTGGGTAGAGAGTGCAGGGGCCACTCTAGGTTAGGGCTGCTTAAGTAGTCCATTTGGCACAGGAGGCTAGTGTCCCCAGATACCAAGTAGCCAGGCCTCCGAAGCTCTGAGGGGAAGTAGCCCTGAGTTGCTCACCAGGGCAGCTTTTTATATTGCTGGGACCAGCACAGATTTGGGAGGAACTGGGCAGGGTTAGTTTGACCAAGAGGCACAATTTGCCCCGCATCAAAGTGCACATTCAGGGATGTGTGCTGAGGCACAAATCTCTGGCACAAATTTGTGCCGCTGCTATATGAGCTGCTGCTAGTGCATGTGTCTGCATGTGTAGATGCACCTTAATGGTCTGCTCCACAGTCTTCCAGGTTCCAAGGTCAGACTGACTAGTCTGTAATTCCCCTACAATTTCCCTGTAATTGTATATCTATGTATGTATTTCATATCTCTCACTCCCCCATTTTCTTTCAAATTTCTCTTATTTCATAAGGAGGACAAAAAGATCATTGATGTTGTTGTTGCTCTTAGGGGCCATAGTTCTCATCTACCTAGTGTAGCACTGGTCCTAGAACACATGGTACACAAATACACACATACACACAAAACAACAGTCCTTTCCCTAGAGATTTTACAGTCTACGTCTAAGAAACAAGAGAGTATGGAAGACAGACAACACAAGGAAAGTATTATCCCAATTTTACAGATGAACAACTGTGGCCTAGAAAAGTTAAGCAAAGGATTTAGAAGTAGCCAGTAAACAAAGCCATATCTCCTGAGTTCCAGTTCAGTGCTTTAGCCACAATAATAACTTTAATATCTAGCTCTTCTATAACGGTTTTCATCACTACATCTGAGAGCACTTTACAAAAGAGATAACTATCATTATCAAAACCATGTATCCTTCATGTACTAAAGAGATTGGGAAGTCAGCTGTGCAGAGCCAAAGCCATGAGCAACTCCCATTCCCAGTTATGAAGAAACTCTTTATGTATATGCATTAGTTTCCCAAACTTTTGACACCCGGGGAAGATTTTTTTCTGGATTAAAATTGGATCCACACTTTACTCTTACATCCAAATATAGGGTTACCGTACATCTCGGTTTTCCCAGACCTGTCCTCTTTCTTGGCCCCTTTTCCTCCCAATGGGTGGGTTTTTTAAAATGCAAGCAAATGTCCTAGGTTTCCCCACAATCATATACCCCTTTTCCCCCTCTCCCCCACAGGAGTCCTCTTTTATGAAACTGGAAATACGGCAACCCTATAAAAAAGTATTTTTCCCCACATAACATATGTCATTTCCCTGCCAGAGGAAGTCATACCAGTGCTGAGATGTACTATTAAAAAATGACACCAAATACATCTCTCTATATCAGTGATTCTCAACCTTTTTTATTACCTCTCTATATCAGTGATTCTCAACCTTTTTAGCCTCCAGGCACCCCTTCATAACTTTTCTGAATTTTGCAATACCCCAATTGAAGATCACTGAGATGGGTTTAAATTCAGAAAAGATATGGTGGGGGGCCTTGAGGCTAAAAATGTTGAGAATCATTGATGTAGCTGGTGTCACATAAGAGTGGTGGGAGCAGGACTTCACTCTGCTGTGTCCTGCTCTTTCCACTGTCTGGTCCCTCCTAATCCCTAGTCTGTACTTCAAGGGGCAAGGGCAGCATCCGCTCCTGGGGCTGCTCCTGCAGGGCCTCACATGACAGCAAACACCTGCCAACCCTGGAAGCATGGGAGAAATGGAGGGGATGAGTTGGCCTACAAAGCACTGCTCTGCCTGTGTGTCTGCCTGCCTGCATTCTCACAGCTGTGTGTGCTGCTAGGAGCATGGTGGGAGGGGAGGAAGAGGGAGAACAGCACAGTGGCAGCAGGGGAGGGGGGAAGAAAGCAGAAGTTTCCAATGGAGCAGCTGCAGGTTGCTGAATGGGGAGGTGAGCATTTACTTCATCATACAGAAAGATCTTGCGGCACACTTCCACCGCACACCCTTTGGGAATCACTAGAATACATAAATATATACTCAGCCATCCTTCATTAGCACATCCTCAAATAAAGACACTAACCGGTAAGCCAGGTAGCTGTTCTTTTTTAAGATTCCCCTTTAGCAGTGATAAAGCAGCCAAAAAATCTTCCCACACTTTTGGTTAATGTTCATCAGCAGTTTTACTATAACTCCTTGGTTTGTCATTCAGGTTTCCCAGATTTTCTCCTGGCCAAGTACTAGGTAAACCCAAGCTTGCTTAGTTCCAAGACCAGACAAGATTGGGTTCATTCCTTCTGGTATTTCTGTTAAGTACAATGGGGTTTACCCTAGCAATATTCTAAAAGGAGGCAGGCTTCTAACTTTTATTCCCATTTAGTTCATTCCAAGTCACTTCCCACTGCTCAATCAGCAGTCTGATTCACAACATCTTACCAGCTGCAACTTCCTCTCGTTCTTGGATAAACACATTTTGTATACATTCCCATATGAGACCACAACACTCTCCTCTAAATCAATCATTCCTCTAACTCAGTATCATTATAATCTAATATCTTCAGAAATATCTTTTTTATACATCATTCAGAATCCAATCTCTCTCACATTTGCACACAGGTGACATGTCCAGGTAAGTGGGAACATGTGTTTCCCTGGGGAACTTGTGCTGCTGCTACTTGTCCCTGGGGAATGCCTGTGCCATGCATGTTCTGCTGTGCAGCAATTACCCCGGGTGGAGTAAGGGAAGCTGAGGCCACCAACTGTGCTGGGCCCTGCAGCCTTACCTGGGATCCTGGGGGCTTCTGGCAATTGTAGCAACAGCGTTCCTGCAGCAGCAAGCCTGCCCGGCAGCTGGAGTGTGGCTCCAGCTGCCCCAGCTCTGGTTTTGGGTGGCACATGCTGCCATCATGTACTGCCCTGCTTTTTTTTTGGTGTGGGTTTTTTTAACCCCAAGATCTCCCAGGGTCAACCCCCGCTCCTCACCACTGCAAAGTAGCAGTGAAAGGAATGCCTGCATGTGTGGTGTGTAGCATCACAGACAGTTCTGTGGTGCCATATACCATAGGTCCACGCTCATCTGGACACACCCAGTGGGTGCGTCTACATGTTAATTTAGTACTTGTATAATCAAGTAATAAGTAAATGCATAGTAACCGGAGTTGCTGTGCAGTAGCACCAGTGAAAGCCTTTTAAGTGATGCTACTGAGCAGTAGTGTATTACATTTATTGTGCTGTGATGCACTACTGGGCAGGATTATTAAGCTACTGCACCGTTAGCATCTCATGTATATGTGCCCAGTTTTTACTACATTTAAGGGTGGATGACAGGAATTATTCAAACCTACAAGAGCTGCATTTATAGATACCTGTTTGTTTATGCAAAAGCAGCTAATATATAGTTCAAATGTTATTTGTGTTTGTAATTGGATTGTAAATGAGAAAAATCACATGAACAAAAAGAACAAGGGATAAGAACTGAATATAGATATATAAAATCATTTGAACAAAGTACAAGGATCCCTCAATTATGTAATTCAAATGTGTTAATCTGATATATATTTAAATATATAAGGGTGAAATTACATGTTACACATAGACCATACTAAGGGCACTAAAAATGCTAGCATCTGCATGTTAAAGCTTGTTAACTCATGTCAAGTGCCCTCTGAGCATCTCAAAGTTATGCCACTTTAGGTGAGGATTAAATCTGGACTGTGCTACCTAGCTCATGTTAGGGTAGCTTCAGTCTGCTCCACAGAGATAAAACAAGTAATTTGCAATCTTTCATCATCCCAGGATATACTGCTCCCAGCCCTCCTCCACCCCAGGAGCAGGGATACAGTTCAGGTACCTTGTCTCCTAGTTGTGCAACTGCTTACCAGCCCCCAGAGCAGTGTAAGAAACTGTATTAACCCTTAACATGTGACTGCTCACAGCAAGTTCTAACTGTAACACCACTAGCACCCCACAGATTTAACGTGGTCCAACTGTAAATTGTAACTTCACCCTAAAAAGAAACTAAAGACATCCAAAATAATCTTTATAGAGTCTGTTTTTATCTCCAATGTAGAAGTGTTTCAAAGAATGGCTAGCAAAAAGGTTTAGCTGGAATTCTTTGTATACATGGGGGGCTATGAGAACCACAGCCTAATTATAATACCCTAAAGGGTGCTATAGTTTACAGTAGAACCTAAACAATCCCAGAATATGGGGAGTGTTAAAGTGGTAAAATGTCACTTTCGCTTCTTCTCCTTTTTTGCCCTTAGAAAAGATTAACTAAGGGGATCAGGCCTTGTACATTTTCCTCTGAATTATCAATGATCCTGTGCAGTTTCTCTGCCCTGTTATACATACAATTTACAAGCTTAGTTTTATACTTATTGACTAGACTTTACACTTGGAACTTTTATTTATCAAAATTTTTAACATGTAAAATCCAAATCAATTTGAAGACTAATTCTCTCCTATGCATAGGCTTGAGGGAGAATAACTATACAAAATGATTAGGTATTGGTATCAGCCACAAATAAGTTGATTTTAAAGAATCACCATATAGCCAAGTATTTATAGAACAGTTAAATGTTCTATGCAATAATGTTAAAAAGATCACATTTTGTTAGATCAAACAATTAGGTAGTAGGTCAAATATGTATCTCATAGATTTCATAGATTTCATAGACATCAGGGCTGGAAGGGACCTCGGAAGATCATTGAGTCCAGCCCCCCGCCCAAAGGGCAGGAAGTCAGCTGGGGTCATAGGATCCCAGCAAGATAAGCATCCAGTTTCATCTTGAAGGTGTTCAATGAAGGCGCTTGAACCACCTCCGGTGGCAGGCTGTTCCAGACCTTGGGGGCTCGGACAGTAAAGAAGTTCTTCCTTATGTCCAGCCTGAAACGATCTTGAAGTAGTTTGTGACCATTCGACCTCGTCATCCCTTGGGGCGCTCTGGTGAACAAGATGCCCCCAGATCCTGGTGGTCACCCCTGATAAACATGTAGGTGGCCATCAGATCACCCCTGAGCCTGCGCTTTTTCAGGCTAAAGAGCCCCAGGGCTCTCAGCCTGTCATCGTAGGGTCTGCTTCCCTGACCTCTGATCATGCACGTGGCTCTTCTCTGGACTCTCTCAAGCTTCTCCACATCCTTTTTGAATTGTGGAGCCCAAAACTGGACACAGTACTCCAGCTGCGGCCTCACTAAGGCCGAGTACAGGGGGAGAATGACGTCCCGGGATTTGCTTGAGAAGCATCTAGGGATGCAAGCCAGCATTTTGGTCACTTTACTAGC
>NW_005841933.1:72735-83639 GCF_000455745.1 Alligator sinensis
CTGGTCGCCAATATCAGCTTGCAGGGATGTGTAGTTTTCCTTAACATAGAGAGCTACCCCCCCCGCCCCTTTTCTCTACACGATCCCTCCTGTACCGGGTATAGCCATCTATCCCCGTGGTCCAGTCATGGGTGGAGTCCCACCAGGTCTCCGTTATCCCTATGACATCGTAATTGTTTGCACTGAGCATGAGGATGAGCTCCTCCTGCTTATTCCCCAAGCTCCTGGCATTCGTGTACAGGCAGGCAAGTGCCCCCTGGGGGGCTCCTTCCTTGCACACAGATTTTACCAGGGCTGGGGCAGGGGTGGGCTCCCTGAAGCACCGTGATCTGCTGGCTTTGCAAGGATTGCTCAGCGGGCCAGCAGTGGCGGTAGTCCCCCCATCCCCCAATGGGCTTAGTTTAAAGACCGGTGGAGCAGGTCAGCCAGTCTGGCTGAGAAGAGCCTCCTCCCTAGGGGAGAGGGGTGGAGGCCATCCCTTCCCAACAGCTCGCTGCCTCTCTCGCCAAAGAGCGGGCTGTGGTCATGAAAGCCAAAGCCTTCCTGACGACACCAGCGCTGCAGTCTTTGGTTGACCACATAGATCCTCCTGTCCCTTCTCAGCCCGTAGCCTGAGACTGGGAGGATCGACGAGAACACTACCTGTGCCCCCAGACCCTTAAGCCCCGCTCCCAAATCCCTGTAGCGTTCATGACCTGGCTGGGAGTGCTCCGAGCAGTGTCATTGGTGCCCACATGAATAAGGAGCATGGGATAGTGGTCTGAGGGTTTAAGGAGCTTTGGGATCCTCTCCGTAATGTCCCGGATGCGGGCCCCCGGGAAGCAGCAGACTTGCCGGGCTAAGGGGTCGGGGTGGCAGATTGGCCCCTCAGTCCCCCTCAGGATCTACAAATCCAAAACGTGAAAAGGAAAACTATGATCAATATTGGTCTTGTATTTTAATATGGATTAGAATATTTAAACTTTTACAAACGAACAAAGTGTCATCATTGGCTTGCTAAAGGTCCCATAGCCAACAGAGAAGTGCTCTTTGAAGAGTTTTCATGATGTTTAGAAAATGCTTCTGCTCTAAAATGATCCTCTAAAGGCTTCCAGTGTTATATGCTCATCTATTCTCTACCAGTGTTCATTCTTATGTAATATGATGGAGTGAGTCAATCCGTGCAAACATCTCTCTTGTGAGACAAGGTATTAGCAATTTATATAAAATATAGTCCATTTTAAAGAACTGTTCAGTCTTTGAAAAAAAAAATCAAACAAATGATATCTGCCCAGTTCAGAATTCCCTTTTTCAGAGACCACCTTGACACGAACCATAAAGAGGTTTTTCAAGAATACTCAAAGAAGAAAAAAATACACATAAAAATGCACCAGTAATGAGTTTCAGTTCCATGGAGGCTTAATACAGCTCTATGCATTTCCACAGATTCATCTTGAAGGAAAAAATAAAATAATAACCCCGACAGCCACCAACCTTTAAAGCTGGAACCTATGCTTTCAGTAGCTATATCCAATTCTTGGATAAAAACTTTGTAGGAGTATAGTGCTGTCTAATAAGTACATTTCCTTAAAACAACAACAAAATAATGTTTCTGAATGATAAAGATTTGTAGGCTCTAACACGTGAAAACAGTTTGAAAAACCAGAAGAAATTTTCAACATTTTGCAAATTCCTTTTTAAAATACATTTTCAATATTAGTTTTACAAGAAAAATTAAGAATACAATACATTAAACACTGGCATATAAGTTGACATCATTATAAAATAAAGCAAACAAGTCATTGCTTTATACTTTTATCTTTGGTATTTTTCTTCCTTTTAGACAGAAGCAGCCCAGCAAAGGATCACTTCATAGATTAACCTACAAAACTTTTTCTAGTAATGTCATACATGAAAGATATATTATACAATCACCACATTAATTCATCTACTTGACAGCACATTTTATTGGATTTTTTTCATTTTGTTGCCACTAGGAAGTTATTTTCTCCATTAAGTCTATCTTTCACTCTTCCTTCAACCATTCTGACTATATTGGAGGTGTTTTAGATTTGCATTTCAGAGTATGATGTGCTTTGCTACTAAAAGAGACATCAGTGCTGATTCTTAGTATTCGCTGGAAGACTTAATGTGATGATCAACTTCAATTTTTAGATTTTTAGAAAGAGCATAGCTTTGCATTCAGAACTGTGAAAAGCTATTTGTGTATGATGCTCAAGTATTATTATGATTATATTAACAGCTATTTGAAAGATTTGAAAGGTAATTCTTACTTCCTAGAGCCAGCTGCTGATTTCACTAAGTCCAATGTGAATATGAGGCAAATCTATTCATCTCAGGTGAGTAATTCCAGATTTAGACTATATAACTGGGGGTGCATCTACTCCTGCACTTTACTGCGGAGCTGACTAATTAACTCCACAGTAAAGCATCATAACTAACTCCACTATAGGACAGTACTGACTGGGACAAGTACTATCCTACAGCAGAGTAGATATGTGCACTATAACACTCATGTAGACGGTGACCGGGCTGACTGGGGCACAAGGTACTACATACAGTGCAGGAGCCACTGCCAGCCAGCCCCACACTTTCTCTCATTTATGCCACAGACAGCCCTTCCACAGCATGTTAAGCCAGGGTAGAGCAACCCCAGGCTGGCTGACTGACCCTTGGGCCCCTGCCAGCCGGGGATGCTCTGCCTTGGCTCAATGCGCTGAGATCCTTGGCGCACATGTAGATCCTGTGCCTGGGAGCAATAAACTCCAACATGAACTGTGCCAGAGTTTATTGCTATGTGCTAATTGCATGTATAGATGCACCCATAAATTAGTATCCATTTGTTAACCCTAAACACTTTTGTCTGTGATTTTTTTAAAGGTATCAACACTGACTTAGTTCTAACTAGTTCAAAAAACATTGACATCGATGGGAATAAAATACCTTTTGATATTAGCATGGAAAGAGTTGGGTCAGTCCTGAGCGATTTCTGAAAATTCCACCTCTACTTTTCAGAAAATGTTGTCCATACAGGAAATACATAATATAATATACCAGTTGGTATATTCTTTTTGCCTTTTAATTTTATTTAGAAGAGGAACAATGTTATAGAATAAGTTTTTATCACTTCTTATCACAAGGAAGAGAAATTTACCTGGAAAACTTGTAATACAAGGGCAACCCTCTTGCATTTCTTGTTGCCTGTTACATGTACCCCTTTATATAGAATACATATTTATCTATCAGATTCAGTTTGTCTTCATAAAGGAGCAATAAAGCTTCCATTGGGGAGATGACTATTAGGGCTATGTGAAATTTCGCCGTTCGTTTCATTTTGATACTGTTTTGACCAATTTTGAGGTTGAAACAGCAAAATCAGAACAAAACAAAGGCCATCAAGATAGCCTTGAAACAGAACGAGGCTAGTTGAAACATTTCAAAAGTTGAAATGTTTTGACCATAGGCTGGGGATAGGAAGTCAGTCAGTCCAGCTGGGTTGACTTCCCATCCCCCGCACTAGATCCCCATCCCCAGCGCTAGATCACGCTAGGGGCGGGAAGCAGCCCAGCTAGGCTGCTTTCCCATCCCCAGTGCTAGATCGCACGGGGGGGTGGGAGGCAGCCCAGTTGGGCTGCTTCTACACCCCCCCACCTCGCAATCTAGCACAGGGGATGGGGAGGCAACCCAGCTGGGCTGCCTCTCACTCCCCGCACAATCTAGTGTGGGGGATGGGAAAGCAGCCCAGCTGAGCCTTTTCCCGCCCTGGCATGATCTAACGCTGGGGATGGGAAGTCAGCCCAGCTGCGGTGACTTCCCATCCCCAACAAAACATCAAAACAGCACTGAAACAGCCTTTCTGTTTTGACCAAACAAAATGGAACAGCTGTTTCGACTCAAAATGAAATTTGAAATGGAACGCTGTTCTGTCAAACTGTCGAAACTGAAGGTGAAACAGAACAGTGCTGTTTTGCACAACCCTAATGACTATTCAAATTACACCCAAAGGATTTCTGTAAACTATTATCACGCTCATGTTTTCAGATGGACACTATGCATGGAAAATTATTTAAGATATCGCTAAATCCTTGAAAGGTACTGCTTTCAGCACTTTTGAAGAGACGTTTTAAAGATTCCAGGATAGTTGCCCTTCTTGAAAGACTTAGGAAGGCCATTCTCATAAAGAGATACAAGGATACCTTAGCTCCAGCCATAAACTACCCCTGAAAATAAAATACACAGCTTATAGAAACTCCCTGCCCACTGCTTTTAGATGGCACATTTCATCTCCAGATATCATTTTTTTTAAACTAGCCCCAGGTAATAGGTCAACAAAGGAAGGAAGGGAGTTTTCCCACATTGCATTCTGTTTTAACTCTCTCTGTAGTGATTGACAGACTAAAGTACCAGAGGTGTTCAAGAGGTATTCAGTGACATGTTCAATGCTGAACAGTCTAGTATTTTAAGAATAACAACTGTTCTAAAGCCTCTGCATCCTGTTATTAGGTCCTGGAACACAAAAGGAGCCAGCAGTCCTTGGCACAGAGAAGCTCCACAAACAAAATTCTTCCTTCTGTCAAGGAAGGTTTCCCCTTGTCTGCAGTTTTAGAATGAGCTTTGAGATTTACAGTTCTTTTCTTTGGTTTCTTTTCCCCTTGATCTCCATCTCCAACCTTTTTTTTTCTTTTACTGAAGGCTGATGGCCCAGCAGGTCACTAGTGCTATGGAAAGAAGATACTCCTACGTTAAGCTTTTCCTTAGTTTCCAGGAATATTGGATGTACAGCACAGCTCTACACAAATACTGGTTATTTACATTTTGACACATACTGAAGGCACTATTAGGAATTTCTCATATTTTAACTTCTTTACTGTGTTTGTGCAATGCCTTAAGCACATCTGCTTTGTGTGTGCATGGAATAGAGAAATTTACAAAACTGCTACAGATATTAATGGCGAAAAGGAGGATAAAATACATTTTTAATTCATAAGTAGAACCAAGTTTTCAATCTACTCCATAGCTTCCAAAGCAAAGAAGGGGCTAACTCCATCTCTGCAGTCATTCAACTTACTTTGTTGGACTTATACTCAAGTCAAATCTGACTTGACATCATGCACTATTAAATCTACAGTTCTAAATCTTTAAATCTAAACTCCTTATTATTCTGCCATACAACTATAATAAGCAAAAGAAAGCTTCATCATTCTTTAAGATTTGTAGTTTCTACTATAATCTATTAAACAAAGTGCCAGTAGTAATAATTAGAGTTGGGTGAACAGGGCACTAGACCTGGGCACAATGAAGGGGATAAAAGAATGGTGGTGGTCATTGCTGCCGTTGCTGTTCCCCAGCCACCCTTGCTGCAGAAACTACTTTTTATGCCTCTGTCAACTAACAGCTAGAGTACAGAGCTGGAAGTCAGGGGTCTTACCAAACTCCCCCTTTCCATACTGCTTTTGTTGAAAATCACTACACTTCTGCAACTCATATCTTAAATGGAGACAACATTATTTACCCACTCACTGTACTATCAGGGATCATTACTGTCAGCAAAACTCCGAGAGATGCTTTAGAAATATGTGGACTAAGGGCAGATTCTCCTTTGCAGTAGGGCAGCTGTGTGATGCTTGCTTGGCCCGTTGAAGATCTCCACTGCACAATGGGAGGCTACTCATCTAATACGGAGTTTCCGTGGCAACTCATACACCAAGTCTCAGCTATGTGTGGCTGGGGAGAAAGACAGCATGGCTACCTTATCTCCTATATATTAAAACAATTACTTGAAGCTACTGGCAACTTATGCAGTTTCCAGCATGCTCCTGGCTACTATAGCTTATACAAAGGGATTTGTTGGGTATAATGATATCCCATGATTGAGCTGGGGTAACCACTCTGGTGGCTCTTTGGCTGTGCAGACAGCTATCTTCTCAGAGCAGAGGACTGGGTTCATATATGCTATATGTAACTCTGAAAATGCTGAATGACTCTCCTCCCTTGATAAATTACAAATACCCATCTTTAATCTATAAATGGATAGTTTGCTTTCTGGTTGCTAATTTATGATATTGTAATTCCAGATATTATCTGCAGCTATTGGATGCACTTTAAAGGGGCACTTTAGACTTCTTGATAATAATGTTAATGAGCTGTACTGCTTTCTAGGCCTGTGCAAAGCTTTGGGTGCTGATTCAATTCGGAGGAGATTCGGTCCGATTCAGCAGCCAGATCTCTGAATCCGAATCAGGAGACCAGTAAAAAGTTCTGAATTGATTTGAAGCTCTCTGAATCAATTTGGAAAAGATTCAGAGAGCTTTGGAGATGTGGGCAGTCCTCGCTCACTACCGCAGGGAGCTGGACCCGGACTCCATGCTGGTAAGTAGGGGGCAGGAGGCAGGGGGGGAGGGGAGGGGACCATGGGGGCACCCCCAAAAAAAAAGCCCAGCACTCACCGACTACTGCAGCAACCTTGGGGCTTCTGGGGGCTCATGACAGAGTCCCCCACACAGCACAAGGCAGTGGGGGGCAGCAGGGATCACCCCCCTGCCTGGCAGGAGCAGGTGAGACTGGGGCTTTTTTTTAATTTTGTTTTAAAGAGCCAGGAGTTGGGGCCAGGCAGAGCAGCCATTGACAGGGCTGGGAAAGTGGGCAGGGGATGGGCCCCCCACTGCTCATGGAAGTACAGGGCAGTGAGGGGAAGCAGGGATCACCCTCCCTACTCCCCAGCCTGCCTGGCAGGAGCCGGTGAGTCCAGAGCTTTTTTAAAATTTTGTTTTAAAGAGCCAGGAGCTGGGGCCAGGTGGAGCAACTATGGACAGGGCTGGGAGGGTGGGCAGGGGATGTCCCCCCCTCCCCTGCTGAATCTGAGCCACCAGAAATCTGAATCAGATTTGGCCGAATTGATTCGGGACAGTGATTCCAATAACTGAATCGAATCACTGTCCCCCAAATCGGCCGAATCAAAATCCGAAGTGAATACTACCTAGTGATACCCTCTGGATGGAGACTGTGCAGACAGAACATTTACTATGCAGTTGGTAGCAGAATGGGTCCCATATGTTTTTAACCAGTGGCATTTGTGGCCTTACTGTATCTTGGTGAATAGTATTTTTTGGCTACACATGGAAATAAAACCAATATTTAATATTGAATTTGAGTGTATCAAACACTCATTTCACAAATAATATTGAGATTTTGAGCTTTTAGAAAGCTGAATGAAAATTCAGAAAATTGTAAAAAGTTTCTGAATTGAAAATTTGAAAAGTTAAAAATTATCATAATTTCAAAACATTTTGATTTCAATTTCTGTTTAAAAATACCAAAGTTAACTTATATTTCTTTAAAAATATATCATTTCAAACAGGAACAATTACATCTTTTTTTGAAGTACTGAAAAGCAACACTGATGCTTTCAAAGTATTTGTGAATTTTTCACTTAGAAAAAATGTATCAAAACTGACCTTTTTCCATTAAAAAGTTTTTTTTCTTTTGATAAATCAGCATTTAATAAGAAAGAAAATATTTTACTGAAAAGTTCCTAACCAGCTACATTATACTGTGCTCACTAGGCGCAGCCCTGTGTTAGTAGTAGGGCATGCAAAATTTTCTGGCATGCAGATGGTGTATGCCTGCCACTATACTTCTTAGTGGTTCTTCCTACTCCCCCATGTGGAAAGTTTATTCCAGAAGAAATGTACAAGAAGAAAAAGGATTTGGGGGGCACTGTGTGCTCCCCCAGGACTAAAGGAATGGAGCAGCCTGTGTTTCCATAATTCCCCTTGGCTGATGAGTAGTTTAATACAAACTGCGATATAAAAAAAATGGCAGCAGAGGTTAATAACACAACTAACTTTATTGCTATTGAGAAGGTTCGGAATAACTACAAAAACAAAAAAATGTTGTTTGACAACTCATGGTATCTACAAATTATCAATATTCACAGTTTTTTTCATTATGATATGTGTTTAGAAAGAAATTGTTAAATTAATAAAACTGGGAGACTTTTATTATAGGAATCAATTTTCATGAAGGTTCTATGCAAAGTGAAGCATATTTTCAAATATTATCTGGAATCCTTTTCTGCACTATTGCCCAGAATTAGAATTAATTCTCCTCTGGATTAAAGATGCATTGGTGGATTAGTCTATCATTGATGACAACATAATATCTCCTTCCCAAATGCTTAAAATAAAAGGAGGTCTGTTAATTACAGACCAAATTACTATATAAAAGCCTTCACAAAATATGTATCACAGAAGGCTATCATTATATATAAGATCAAAAGATTTTGTGAAACTTCTCCTATGTTTAATGCTAAATATCCACATCTCCAACTAGAGAAGACTATTAAATTGATCAAAACAAATAGGGCCTTTTCCTGAAAGAACTGCACATGTGAATACCTTTACTTACTAGAGCAGTCCTATTGATATTAGTAGAACTGCCTCAATAAGTAAAATTCCCTACCTGCTTATGTGTTTGACATTGTGGGCTCTGAGTTTGCTCTAGACTTTATAAAAGTCTATTTCTCTTACACAAAGAATATTTTGCTGATCTATGATAGTAATACATATTTTTAAATTTAATTTTAGGATTTTTCCCCCAAAAAGGAATAATTTATCAAGTCAGCATTAAGTTAAAGATCTTTTTGTAAATTTAAATTACACCACATTAAGAGTTTGGTATATAGTATATTCTTCAAGGAAAGATATAGTTTAATAATTGTTGTTAACCTATATTTTAAGTTAAAGCATAAGAATAACAGAAAAAGATGTGTTGTTCTTTGCCTCTGTAAATTAAGAAGCAGATGCTGTGTTGACAATATGATACTGTTCCTCTGAGATAGTTCCACAGTAATAACCTGCACTGAATAAGGTGGCCTAAACATGTAGCCATTGAACTGTCTTTCCTTTCTGAATATTGAGAACATCTAAAAGAAGACACAGATTTACCTTTGTCTTGTAACTAATGACAGTTCATTGAATATTCAAGCCAAATCCTGAAGTCCTATTTAAAGGGAAACTTCCACTAACATCAATAAGGACCTCAAGAAGATGCTGTCTGTTACTTTTTCTTAAGAAAAAAAGGATTAGTATTAAAACTGGTATGTTTTTCAAAAACCTTCCCTATCCACACCTGAAATTCCAGAAATATTTCTTTCTTTGGGTGTTTTGGTTTATGTTGTCCTGCTGGAGGTGTGAAGAATGGGTAACAAATAGAATAACTACATTTAATTATGTAGATCAAAGGAATTTTTGTTTGTAGAAAGAATCTGTTACATGGCCATAAGATCCAACGGCCCAGTAAACTTCTTGCCATAGCATCTGAGGTGTTATTCAGAACACAGATAAAAAATATTCATTAGCAGTGTTAAATTATTAAAAACTATATTTAATTGGTAATGGACTTTGCTAGATATGATCCCTGAAACAATAAATGGCTGTTTCTCAAGAGTTTTTGCATAGATTCCCTACATGCTGTGTTCTTTGCTTTGAACTGGAAGCCATTATAGGGAGGTTCTAAAGAGAGAGCAGCAGGAAATTATTTTTCTGGTAAATGATAGCATCCACCACAACAATTGTGCAACATCAAGTCCAAATGCATTTACCTCAAATAAATTACTGAGGGGAAAAAAGAGACTTGGAATATTAGTATGATACACTTGCTAAAAAGATAGAGGGAGCACTTTTAAAGCGCACCTAAGCACTGTTAGGAGTTGCTTTATAATGAAATACTGAGTTCAAACAGCCTTGAATTATATTACCAACCTAGCCTCAAACAAAAGTCATAGCTGCCATGTAATTTTATGCATCTCTGCAACGGATCCGAGTCGTTGTGTCATTCCCATTGGCATTTTACAACTTATGGGTAAGTATTTAGAGTTCACGTCTCTCTTCCTCCCACAGGAATAGCGAGATAAGCCCAGGCTGGTGGATCCAGAATTCAAGGTATGTAAAGCACCCCCCTCAATAGCTAGCCCTGCAAGTGTGCCCTCACATGGCACGGGTTCATTTTCCTTCCCGTCTGACTCTCTCCAGATCCTCTTCTAAAAGGGTCCCAGCTTGGCAGGAGGAGGCTCTTCCAGCCCCCCTCGCAATGAAGACAAGCATCTGGGGAAACACTAGCAGCTCCTCGCCAAGAGGCTGAAGTCTCCAGCTACGCGGGAACTTCCCGCACCTGGAGGAACTCGGGACACGAATGCCGCCTCTGGCAAAGGAGCTGCTGCTGCGCGAGAGCAAGACCCCGGAGCCGGGCGGTGGAGGCAGGGAGCTGGGAGCAGCCGGGCTGCGAGGGACCGCGGCGGGGGGGCGGGATCTGTCCGCGGTCCTGAAACCAGGCGGCCGCGGCGGCGATCGCAGCGCGGCTCCATGAAATGGCCGAACACGCCGGTGGAGCGGGGGGAACAACTCGCAAAGCCAACCGCGGAGCCTGCGCCTCCCTCGCCTCTCCCCTGCCTGCAGGGAGCCCGGGGGGTGGCGGGGAGGAGAGGGGAAAGCTCTGCCACAAAAGCAGCACAACTTTTCCCTGCCCCTCGCGCGTCTCCTCCGCGGCCGCCGGGCTGCAAGGACCCGGGTGCCCCGGGACGCGCAGCAAGCCCGTGTCCTAGGGCCCGGCCCCACGGCGGGGAGGGGGGAGGGGCGGGATGCGGCTGGAGAGAGGACGGGGGGCCCGACCCGGGCATCTCCCCAGCTCGTCCGCGGGGAGCCCGAGACTTACGCGTGCCGTCAAACCGGGTGGCGATGGTGTCGAGGAAGGTGTTCTGGGGTGCCAGTAATCCTTTCATAACAGGCATCTTTCCAGCGCGGTGCGAGATTCCCCATCAAAGTTTGTGCAGGCGGGGCGCGGCGGGGCGGGGAGACGGTGCACGGGGCGCCCGGGCGGGGCGGGGGCAGCTGGGGGAGGGAGGGACG
>NW_005841933.1:83893-129685 GCF_000455745.1 Alligator sinensis
CTGCAAACAAAAGGCCGGGCTGTGCATGGGAGTCCTGCATGAGGAAGGCAGCCCAGTCACAGGACGCTGGCCCAAGTCCAAGTTCCCCACCACCCACATTCGGGTGAACCTCCCCCCCACACACACACTTGCTCCTGCCTCCTCCGCCCCCCTTTGCCTGAATAAAATCCCAGCGCTGCCAAACCTGCACCCTCTTAGGTGTACTGCACCCTAAACAGACAAAAGCAGGGCTGGGTGTTTCCTTTCCATCCCCCCCCCCACCAAAAAAAATAAAATAAAATCCAGGCACCAATGCAGTACAGAGTACGAGTTTAAAAAAACAGCTCACCCTCTGCGCCCTGTCACGTTTGGGGCACAAAGCAAGAAGCACTGCTATGGAAATGGGCCAGAGGAAAAAAACCCACAAATGCACCTATAATTCCTCCCAAAGATACCGGGCCTCCAAGCAACCGACTGCTCCAAAATTGTAGAGATTTTATCTGCTCGATCCAGCTGACTTTTGCCAATATGTATTCTTGTTTTATTGCCTAAGCCTAGTATACATGCAGTTTATCTTAGTCCACTAGAAGAGTTTGAATCCTAATGTTCTGTGGGGTAATGCTGCAGAAACAGAACCAGCAACTAAGTCCAGCTGGGTCCCACCTGGACTGCTGGATCTGAATTTTGCAGTGGGGACACCAAGATTTGGATATTCACTAGGATCCTATTCAGTTAGAACAGTGGTTCTCCACCTTTTTAGACTCAAGCCACCTCTTGGAAAATGTTAGTTCTTAGTTTTCGCTCATTTTTTTTACTACGGAACATAGTGGAGCAATTTTTCTGTTGCAAAGAACTCAGAAAGATCACAGCAGATGAGAATATTTTTAACACTGTGGCTTCCTGTTTGAAATCTCTGGGTATATCTTTACAAATTATGTTTGCACAGCTAACAGTTCTAACATTTCATGGCACTCCACAACATCCTTGAAAGGATCTTAAGAACCTCAGGGTGCCACAGCACCCTGGTTGCAAATCACCAAGGTAGAGAAAGAATTAACATGTATGTATATAAATTAATAGAACAAAGGACTGCCTAAGATCTAAACTGACCTATCTATAAGATTGCAGCATTATCTGTATTCTAAAACCAGTACAATCTTGGGGCTACTCCAGGCTCATCATAAATGTAGTACTGTTTAATTCTGAAAAACTGAAAAACTACCATTTTACCAACAAAAGAAAGTGTGGCAATTCAAACCATCACAAAGGAAGCCAAATTTGTAAACTAAAAAGACAGTAAAGGATATAAATTTGCATGCCAAACCTTCATTGGAACTAATGATTTGCTCAGGCTGGTAGAACTGCTGTTTGATTATTGCCAGCTATAACTCTCCAGGGTAAATCCATTTTGCTCATTGCAGCAATAAGAGTGGCAAACGAACTGTCTGTTCTTTTAAACTCCAAAGAAGTCGAGGAACAGGAAGACGAGGGCACATTTCTACATCAGTGTGTATCAAACAGGGAAACCCTGTAATTCATTATACATTTCGGAGTGGTTCTCACATTACTTTTTTTTTTTCTCACTATTCTTTGTCAATCTCCTTTCCTTTTGACAATACAAAAAGGATCTCATTTCTCACTCCCCAAGAAGAACAGCACAGATGGGGGTTCCAGGAGGAACAAAACTGTTCTTTGCAACATGATTGTTGAGATTCATAGGCTGTGAGGATGCTAATGCACAGGTTTTACCGCACAGCATAAAGCCTGCACATGGAACACCCACCTTGGCATTGCAATACAGTAGTATTTTACAGAGATTACATTAATCCTTCCAATCCTCCTTGTACTGGGAAGCCCGTGGGAAACACCTGCAGGTCCCAGCTGTGCTCACAGGACAAAGCAACAGAGAAGTCCCAGCTTGGTTTTAACGAGACGTGAAAAGCAAGATTCTTTGCCTTGCAGTTACCTGATGTCACTTTAAAAGCCTTCAACATCCTCAGGAACCATCATCTTTTCCAGTTGGCTGGCTGAACATCATGTGAATAGTGGGTCTCACCTACAGGGAACATAAGCAGTACAGATTAGTAATAAAAATCTGTATACACTGAAATGTCAGGCAATTGTTACCTCCCTGCTTCGAAACTGTTTAAAAGAAATCCAAGAGGAATAGATATTATACAGAAAGTAACTTTTCATTTCTATTGAATATTGTCTCACCATGAAGTGCAGATCTCATTAAAATTAGGTTTCACACAGTTATTGGCAGCGGCAGAATCATCCCCTTTGCTAAGGGAAGGCAACACTGGTACCGCTAAACTTTTAAAAGTTTACTGCTTTGGATGGGACTTTCACTTACTGTTTCAGCATTTTCAAAGGGGTATAATCAACTGTAGATGATGAGGGTCAAGATTTGGTTTGTGACCTTTCCTTCCAGGTGTCCTAAGTCACAGTAGCATGCAAGTAGGACAGGATGGAGAAGAAAGAAAGGTCACTGAATTCTTAATGGGCAAGAGGGTAAAGAAGAAGTCATATATATATATATATTATAACTGATACGTATGTCTGTGGAGGGAGTTAGAAACTTGCATTTTGTCCCTGCCAGTTACCTGCCGCAAAAAAAAGACATCAAGGTTCTCCAAGAGAGTCAACTAATTATGAGAAAACTCAACTCTGCCAGTTCTCAGTGACTCATGCCGTACATACTCCATATCACATAGCACAGAAGCATGAACCATAACCATTGTGCAAGGATATGGAATTTCCATAACTGGGTGGGACTTAGCCAACTGCATATTTGGCAATATCATCAAATGAAAGTATTTGGAGTTCATAAAGAATACCCAGTGACTTCATAATAAACATGAAGAAAAAAAAGTTTAAAAAAAATAAAAGAAAAAAGTCACTGTGAAAGCCAAAACATTTAATAAAGGCTTTTGTAAAAAAAAAAAAAATCAACACAGACAAAAATAAAGGGCACATAACCAACACCTGCCAGGCAAGCTCTCCTGTATGCTTCAGACATGAATGCTTGGTTGGTGAAAGGTGATGGACTGACACTCATAATTACCAGTCTCTCTCAGCATTAGCCAGTACTGACAACAGCAGTGCAAACTGTACCAGCAATAGGCCTTAGATTAGAGGAACTACAAAGGAGGGTGAGAGAATATTTAATTCTTTATTACCTTTCATTCTTTAGTTTCTCAGCTGAAAAGGCAAAGGTCTCCTAATTTATGAGTCCTTTGGGGCCAGTGACAGGGATTGTTTTTCACTATATACGTGAACCAAGCATGGCATATGCTTTATCTTATCATAATACAAATAAACAGTCATGGTGCCAGTTATGGCAGTGGCTTTTGTAGGGTGGACAACAAGGAACTGGACTTATACACTACCTTCTCATTTGACATGCTGTAAAACAAGAGTCAGAATATTTGATACACAAACAAGGGTCATCACACTACTAAAAATTAGTGGGACATGACTGAAGACAGTATTGCATCAGCAGCAGCATTTTATTTTGCACACCAGGTTGCAATCAGTTGGGGTTGATACAACCAACCTTTATTCACAAAAGTAGCCCTTTGGAACTGTTGTAGCTATGTGTTATGCAGGTGGTTTAAAAAAAAATCAGGGAAGCAACAAGTCTGCAATAGTTAGAAAGAGATAAATAAGTAGCTCGAAATAGCTGTGAGTTGAGTACACGGAGTTCAGGAAAGCAAAGACAGAGCAGCCTTAAATAGGTACGAGGGAGCTAAATGTATTGAATAGAGAAAGTCTATAGTCAGGGTCTCAGGCTTTTGATTAAAATATGAATTTTGGTGGTTTGCACAATGTATTCAAATATTTTCCCTCTTTTTACACTTCTCTTCTTGGATACATGGAACGACTCTAAATAAAAGATTTGTATTTTATTCTTAACTATCAGTGAATGTATTTTACTTTTGTTATACTAAGTCCAAAGTTTGGCAATTAAGCAGGCACTACCTTTACCAAATCACTCATGTACTGCTGCCAAAGACAGCAAATTAAGAGTGATTGGAGACTTGATTTTTAGTTCCTGTTTACATACCTGCATTACTATTTTCGGCAGAGTAAATAGCTCATTACATTTATTCCCCTTCATTTACATTTGTAAGTTAGATGATTTTACTGAGCATAAGCAGAAGCTATAGAAAGTCCTATGAAAATGATATTATAGGACTGTTGTAGTTTAAATCACAAGTGTTTTCACTGTAAGCCTGATTTAGTCAAGTGTTTATAATGTGTTACAGCTCAAAAAAGGAAGCATATTGCTCAAAAAAGCATATTACTTTAGATTGCTCAACACTGTACAACATATAAACTTAGTGATAAAGTTCCCAAACCACAAGTATTCAATCATTTAATATAGAGTATTGTATTGGATTAATTTAATATTTTTCTTTCAAGTAGTGCTAGTTATGCAAAAAGTAAGACATGGTCAGTAAGCCTTGCACAAAACTGATAAAAGACCAGCATGCTTCATCAACAAGGTACCCATATCCATTAATAGCAGGCTGGCTAGGCAGATGCCCTGACCCTGGAGTACATATTGGGGCTAAGAATACCTCCCCTATGTTTCATTACTCTTTCACAGAGATATTTCTCCCTCTTTAGATTTAGGCCCACTGAAAAGAATCTGTACTGGTTACAAACTGTATTTCCCACTCAAAGTTCATGATGAATATCTCATTTTAAGAGCATCTTAAAAGCTGCTTTCTGCTTTCACAGCATAAGCACTTGACCCTACCTACTGCTGAAACCAGGCAACTGAAAATAATAAGCAAAAAATCAAATTACTGATCAAAATGGACTGCCTACAGTATCCTTTTGTGCTTGAAATGACCACCTACTTAGTTGTTTGTTAACATGGGAAACCCAAGGGTGAAGAGAGGGAAGGTAAGAGTCTAAAAATATTAGGAAAAGGGCAAAGAGTAGCAATCTGCTGTTCATCTGCCATGAGAAGGCTAATGTAATCTGAAATAATGCCTGTTAGGAATAGCGTTGTATCATGAATACCCAGTATCTCTGAACTTTTAGTTTTTAATTATCTGCAACTCAACCATGGAGCTTGTATAACAATAAAGTGGCATCATCTGTATTTCATCAGCCTGATCAGCTTGAAATTAAACATTTATTTAGGAAAGTATAATCTGGACCACATTTGTGTAGGTTTTCTATATATATTCTGGGTTTTAAGTTAGTGTACAATTAGATCTGTTAAAACTTGGCTCTGTGTAGCTCCACTGAGGTCAATGAAGCTATATCAATTTATACCAGCTGAAGATTTGGCCTACACGTGACTTAACAAAATTCCATTTTAGGAGCACCAGTTTATACATACTTGTTATATACAAGGCTTGTAGCTCTCCCTGCTATTAAGGTTGCCCAACATTCCCCATCATAATAGCAGCTTCAGTTCTGTATAACTTTGCCAAAATGTAACCATTTGAGCTGGGTATCTGCCTTGGGCTGAATATTTTTGGACTATTTCAGCCAAACAGTTTGGCTTTTTCTTTGGATGAATTCTTGAAAATAATATAGATATCTGCCCACCTAAAAAAACCCACTGGCAATCTCATCTTTCACAAACTGAGGCAGGGACTTAAAATTTGGAAGGGAAGATGGCCTGTGTCAGGTGTAGCCTTCAAAACAAATAAAAATGCTAATTTGGCCAAATTATAAGAGTTTGAAAAAATTAAATTCATACATTTTCCTAGCAATTTCCTAGAGTTAAATTCCCCAAAGATTCCATCTGCACTGAACACAATCCAATCCAGGGCTACAGGTTACTGATGAGGATTGTTCTTGCAACTGCAGTTCCTACCTGCTTCAGGCTATGCTCAATCCAAATCTATGCTTACAACTAAAAGCAGGAAGTCCCTTTCTGTCTCTCATTTTTCCCTTGACTGTAGTCAAGAATCATGAAAAAAAAAATAAGTCACCTGAATTGAATTAAGAGAGGACAAAAGGCAGACCAGAAAATATGGGAAGGTGGAGCTGGAATTGGGGTAGGAAAATACTGGTCCAACCTGGGCAAAGAAACTGGAACTTGAGCTTGAGAAAGAAAAAATAGAAAGAAGGGGAAACAGATTTGACAAGGAAACAGGGTGGCATCATTGATTGGAGGAGAAGCAGAAGGCCTGACAGATTGTGTCATGACATGGGTGGTCAGACCTTAAAGAGTTACAACCTAGGGCATGAAAAACTAACAGGTCAGGACCAAAGGAAAAAAAAAACAAAGACCTATCTGTGCTATTGTGTAGACTGCTGAGCACTGAAGGGGCTGCTGCTTATCATCAGGCAGCTATGTCTGTACAGGTAATTCAGACCAGCTGGAAGTAGTTAGGCTTGTGTCAGCCAGCCTCACCTGGGTAATGAGGACGAGTTAGGAACTAATAAATTTGCCTGCTGCCCTGATTCCTGACACATTGGGTTAAAAACCCTGTTTGAGATTAATACCCTGGGGAATGGAGACTGGGATTTGTTAAGTATAGAGAATGAGGTAAAGAATTTCTGTTCCTGGAAAGAACTCCTCCTGAAAAGAAGCCCATTGATCTCAATGGAGCTACACAGAGCTGTCTTAACAGATTTCCTTTGCTGTTAGCAAATATTTGTTAAATCTTCTGGTAAAACATTTTAGTTCCCTTTAGTGTCAGTCAACTCTGAGGATTACAACCTACTACTGCTATCCATTAGCTCACATACCAGAGGCCTATGCAGCTGTTTTAAAAGATTTAACCCAAATGATGACCTATGTGAAATCAAGAAATTGCCAGGTGACAGAATTTAGGAGAAGGAGAAGTTCAGTTTGGCTTTTAAAAAGCCACATATGAGAAGAACTTCAGTGTATTATTTTAAAAGAATCACCTTTTAAAAGTTATGAAATGATAGAATGAAGATGTCTTGGTTCCCTTTTATACATGTATTATTATACAGTCTTTAATTACATTATCATGCAGCATTTTTTTCAACAGGACTCCTGCCTCATTCATTGTGCAAGGGAAGCTTCCCTTAATGAAGGTGGTGTTCATGGGAATTTTTGTCCTGGTCACATTTTTTCCTGGAATTGTAGTGTACAAATACAGGCAAAGGACTGCAGGAAAAAAAGGATGTTTAAGCATTCTAAATGTTGCTGCAAGGCATTGTTTTCTCCCCAAGCCCCTGCCACATAGTTCTGGGATGCTAAGCAAGTCACTTAAACCAAACCTTTCATAGGTGATCATTATTACTTGTGCTTTCCTAACTTCTGGCTGCCTGACTTGAGATTCCAGGTCTTATTTCCAAAAGTGTTGAGCCGCCCAAGTTGTAAATGAAGTCAGTGAGAGCTTTCCTCTAAACGTATAAAGAGCTATATGATGCTCTGTACTCAAATGCTAATCGTCTCAAAGTAGGCATCCCAATTTAGTGGATATATTTGACCTTAATCTCAATGTCTCAATTCCTTATTTATTAAAATATAGTCTTTCATCTCCTGGGAGCATTGAGAAGAACTCAAATACTATGATAATAAGCACTATAGAAACACTGATGAGTAAAACAATAATGATATCATTAGGATGATGTTTCGATAGCATGCAGTACAGAGGGGCATGCATTGCCCAACAAGAAACAAACAAAAGTTTTATTTAAGCAACAACTGAGCCCCACCCATACATACTCAATGAGACAGTCATTATTAACATAAAGATAAAGACACTGGAAATGGATTGATGCAAATATCTGCAGCCAGACATCTGGCAAACATTTTCAACAAGCTCTCCATATGCATCTTTCTTACAAACCTGTCACAACTCCCAACTGGACAAGGCTTTTTAAAGTGAAATTGTAATCACAAACAAGAAACAATACTAAGCATGAATCAAAATCCAATTAAGATTTTTTTTTCAAGGATAAAAAATAAACCTCTGACGTTCCTAGGATAAAGCCAAAGTTTAGGGTAAAACAAAATGAGAACAAATAATGAAAAAGAAATTACACGCACGAGAAAAGAACAAAATAGAAGTGATTTGTGAAGGGGCAGGAAAGGCTGGAGAACGTAATGGCTCATCACTTGTGTTTCCTTGATACAGTGGTTCTCAACCTTTTTAGATTCAAGGCACCCTTTGATAGACTCAAGGAACCCCTTAGAAAATGTCAGCTCATAGTTTTCACTTGACACAGAAAAAATAATAGAACAATTGTTCTGTTGCAAAGAACTCAGGAAGACCATAATAGGTTTTGAACACTATGGATTCATATACAACAACTCTGGTTTTATCTTGTGAATCATATTTGCACACCTAAGAGCACTAAAATTGCTTAGGACCCTGCAGCACTCTTGACAGAATCTCAAACCACTCCAGGGAACCACAGCAACCTGGACATAACCCTGGTTAAGAATCACTGCCTTGATAGAACAGGCATATCAAACAACTTTTGCTTCACTGCAGCATATAATAAAATAACACGGATATGAAAAATCTTATAGCTCACTACTCAGCTAAAAATGCATCATGCATTCTGTTCAATAAATGCTACTGCTGTTCTCACTACTTTTTTTCTAATGGTTAGAAGATGTGGTTAATTCAGTCTTCATCACAGACTATTATAATCCTTAGCTTATTTCTGATCTGCAATTTTTAAAAACATACTAGTTATTATTGTGAAATAATCTTTTACATTTATCTGCTGGAATCCAATACCTTTGACAAACTAAAAAAAATCATTTTTTTTTTCAAAATAAGCCATTCCAAATAACAAATATGATTATGATGAGCTGAATTCAACTACCCTCATTCCATATACATCACCTTTAAAATGAATAGGGTTAGTTGTAAAATGAGGTACTTTTCTGTGGATGTTAGTGTAGCAGAATCTAAGTCTGTGATTTTAGGTCATGATATTGAAACTATTTGGTATTTAGTAGTTACACTGAGGGTGCTCAAGCATAGTCTGAAACACAGCATATACTAGTAAGCCCTGAACATGTTTTTCTGAAGTGTAGATCTGTAATGCTGTCCCTCCTACAGATACATAGAATGTGTTAGAAAGTATGCTGCCTTACTAGTATGCAGAGATCCCCTGAACTTTGGGAACTAAGTGTGAAAGTTTCTCTGACAGCAGAGTTTACCCTTAGTTTGATCATTTTCCAAGCACCAGTGTTAAAATTATAGTTGAAAATGTAGCCCAGATTACTGCCCACCTGCATTTATTTTTGAGTGATTAAATTGCCTATATTAGAAAAAGATGCTAAGACTAAGCACTTAGTATTTTTTTATAATATGGTTTGCATTCAGCCTCTACAGGACCTCATGCTCTGTTTAATTATGCCAGTTCTACCCTAGTATAACTCCAATGAATTCAGGAGACTCACTCCTGATTTTCAGTGCTTAAGAAAGACCAGAATGACATTTTTACCATATGTATTTATTTATCAGTATTTCTCACTTGCGAAGTATTAATATAGGGAATAATTCCCATATTTCTTTGCATACAACACATGCTTTCTTGCATACAACACATTCTTGCATACAACACATCCCCCCCCAAATCAGCGTTCCCCCGCCCCCACCAAAACTGGGGTAACACTTATTAAGCAAGGAAGCTGATTTTCTGTTCAAGATAGCACCCTTTTTTGAGTCCTGCTCCACAGTGCAGCAGCTCTGATTTACTATTCAGGCAGCTGAGAGAGTCAATTGACATAATGGTCCATTGTTCTTCAGAGTTGTTAACAATCATCTCTCCTTTTTAATGGTCTTAATGTTCCACCAATCAAGTGAACCTTTCTTAGGACAAGTAACAAACCACTTAGATGTGGTTGATGTCTTGGTTTTTAAAAAGACCTTTGGTATGGTCTCCCATGATGCTTTTATAAAAAAAACAAAAACCTGGGGGATTGTGGCCTGGCACAGTCCATGGTCAGGTGGGTTGGGAATTGTCTGGGGGGTTGAACCCAGAGAGTGTTAGTGGACGGGTCTGTACTATCTTGGCAGGAGGTGGCCAGTAGTGTCCCACAGGGTTTGGTTGTTGGCCCTGTGCTTGTCAACATCTTTATCAATGATTTAGATGAAGATGTGGAAAGCACGCTGGCCAAGTTTGCAGATGATACTAAGTTATGGGGAAAAGCAGTCATGCTGGGGGATAGGATGCGGATCCAAGCAGACCTGGACAAGCTGGAAAGGTGGGCGATGCAGAACCAGATGCAATTCAATATGGATAAATGCAGAGTGCTGCATCTGGGCAGAAGTAACCGGTGACATGAATATAGGTTAGGAGGAGATGTCCTGGCCAGCACAACAGCTGAAAGGGATCTCAGGGTTATGGTTGATCATAAGATGAACATGAGCTTCCAGTGCAATGCTGTAGTCAACAGAGCTAGTAGCATACTGGGATGCATTAGCTGATGCATTGTGCGAGCTTGGCTAAGGAAGTGATATTTCCTCTACTCAGCGCTGGTAAGACCCCAGCTGGAGTACTGTTTCCAGTTCTGAGTGCCGCACTTCAAAAAAGATGTGGAGAATCTTGAAAGGGTCCAGAGAAGGGCCACAAGAAGCATTAAGAGCCTGGAGGATGAACCTTATGAGGAAAGACTAAGGGATCTGAGACTGCTCAGCCTGGGGAAGAGAAGACTGAGGGGGGGACTTGGTGGCTGTCTATTATAAATATGTAAAGGGTGAATATCCGGAGCTGGGAGAAAAACTGTTCACTAGGGCACCCCAGGGTAGGACAAGGAGCAATGGCCATAAACTGTTAGACGATGGTTTCAGGTCGGATGTAAGGAGGAACTTCTTTACAGTATGTGTGGCCAGAACCTGGAATAGATTTCCCAAGGAGCTGGTGAGGTCTCCAAACCTTGGAGGTCTTCAACAAGAGACTAGACAGACACCTTACTGGGATCATTTGATCTCAGCAGGATTGCTGCCCAGAGTAGGGGGCTTAGATTGAATAATGTTTTCACGTCCTTTCCAGCCCTTGATTTCTATGATTCTATTAGTGTTCCTGTCTGCCAGGGATCTTCTCTTATTTTACAGCTCTTTAGGCATTTTCAAATCATGGGTCTTCCATGACTGGAAACCAGTCTTCAGCAGCAGCTAGGCTTTTAGTTAAGCAGAAATGTAAGGGTGAGTCAGCTGAAGATGAGGCTCTGTCACTGCTCTCTGCAGACCTAACTATGGAAATACTTTTTCTTTTGAAAACAAGATGTGCCCTATATTCAATGGTGTGTTTATGCAAGAAAATATGGTATAATACTATGACAACTCTAATTTATTTTTATGGATATTCTTGTACTGATTATGAGAACAGTAAAGATTTCCCAGCCTGGTTCCTATAATCTGACTTGAGTCTGGTACTATTTGCTGCCAAAAGGGAGAAAGCTATAAAAAAGATGAATATTTTACTGTAATTATATCTTCAATACAGTTTACAAGTTTGATCATTTTTTCAAAGTTCTCATTAAAGGAAAACCAGCACAGCATTAGTGATTTTTATTACCATTTTACCATCTTGGATCTTACTTCATTTGATAATGAGAAAAATGGAAGTTCTTATATTAAGATATGAGATTGAAAACTGAAGAACCCATTAACACTATCATGTGTTCTAGTTATAACATATAAGTCTGTTTACTCAAAATTCACAAGATCATAGGAAAGTAGGACTGGAAGGAACCTCAGAAGGTCATCTGGTCTAACTCTCTGCTGAGGCAGGATCATCCCATGAAGCCATCCATACAAACCCTGTATAAACTATTTATCAATCTATGTACCAAACTATTTACCACCCTGTGACAAGTAAATCAGAGGGACAATGGCACCCAGTGTCCTACTGCTGCAAAAGTTGTTAAAAATGCTTGAGAGCTCCCAGGGAGAGGGCTGTGCCCCCTACAACACAGAAAGGCAGGAACCCCCACAGTCCTTACCAATATGGTCAAGGGGCAAAATTCCGTCCTGACCTCAAATGCAGCCATCACTGTAGAGGCAAGACCCTCTAGCCATGAACCTCTGGGTTTTAGTCACAGCAGGATCACTGGCATAACCTAGTCAAAATCTCCTGCCTTGGCTGCAAGCTATGCCTAATACTTCTGAGGAAGGTAAACCAAGCCCCTGCCCAACCCCCCTACTAACCCTTCCCCAGAAAAAAGCCTCATATCTAGCATCAAGGTGAGAAAATAAATTCTTTCCCAGCCAAATGCAGCACCCAGTAAAGCCCAGAAGCATGAAAAACACTTACTGTATGTCATAGGCACAGATATTCAAATATCATCCTTGACCAATACTTATGCAACCTCTTCTTGAATCTCCAGTGAAGGAGATTCCACAACTTCACTAGACAGTCTATTCCACTACCTCACTTTCTCAACAGAGACATTTTTCCTGGTATCCAATCTAAACTTACTTTGTTGCAACTTCAACCCATTGATCCGTATCCTGCCCGCTTCAGTAAGAGAGAAAAGCTGTTCTTCCTTATGGCAGCCCTTCAGATATTTGAAGACTACTATCATGACCACTCTTAAGCACCTTTTTCATAACTGAAGCTCTCCTCATATGATTTCCTTTCCAAGCTCTTTATCATTTTTGTCGCAGGCCTTTGGACCCTCTCTGACTTCTTCACGTCCTTTTAAAAATGTGGAGTCCAAAACTGTACACAATACTCTAGATAAAGCCTAACCATTGGCAAGTAAAGAAGTACTTTTACATCCCATGTCCTGGACCTAATGTTCCTATTGATGCAGCCCAAAACTGCATTCACCTTCTGCACGGCTACATCATACTGCAAACTTATATTGAGTCTATGATCCACCAGGACTCCTAGATCCTTCTCTTTACTGCTGCCATCCAGCTGGGTGTCACTTATTTAATATTTGTGTTTTTTATTATTCTTCCCAAGGTGCAGCACTAACATCACCATCAGCATTCCACATATTTCCTTCTTTTCATCCCCCTGAACAATAGAGAAACAAATGCAAAGTAGTGCTGTCACATAAAGAATGTAAGTCTAGGAAGGTGTGCAATATGATTAACAAAATTAAATAGGACATTTCACTCTACAAAAATAAATTTTTAAAACCAGTGCTAAGGACAACCTAATCCTTTCTGCTTACAAATATAAACATGGTAGTAAATCAAGACTAGATGGTGACTGGTGATATATTACAATTGATAGTAGATGGATGATATACTCTGCTAGTATAATTTAGCGTAATTCCATTGACATCAAGAGATATGGCAATTGATGCTAGTTGAGCATCTAACATTTAACATAAATCTTATTCTCAGTAAAAGGAAGCTCTCAGTCTAAAACTGAACTTTGTTCCTATATACATTTGTAATACATTTGTATTGTCTAGTATCACTCATATTGCGTAAATAACTTGCCTACTGCAATTAGCTTTGTGAATGTTACCTTCCTCAGCATTTTTGTTTTACAAAGAAATCATCAGTCATTATTATTCCCAACATGTCAAATGCAACTTGCACCTTGAGGACTTAACTATACATATCTTAATAAGTATCAAACACTTTAAACTTTTATAAAAAGGACTGTATGCATATTGATAACCAAGTTTAAAAATATATAGGCTTTACCTTATCTTTGATGTATCATTACCATTTAATTTCTAGTAGCTTTAAACATTTATACAAGATATTTGAAGATAAATTTAATTTTTAAAAAGAGAAAATACTTACAATTCAAATGCCTATAGGCATTGTTTATGATTTGTTTAATAAAATGCAATGGGACTATAAAGTATGTATTGCCACTTTAGTAAAAATATAGGTTGATCAAAATCAAAATGTTTTATAGAAAATCAATTTGGACAAAACTTTCAACTTTTTACTGAGAAAATAAAATGAAAAATGTATTCAATGTTTAATTGAAATGTTTATTTAGTTCAGTTTCAAAAGTGGGAAAAAAAATCAGGGATTTGGATTTTGCTGTTTTTCATTCCTTTCTCTTCCACTGCTATTTCTCACCTTTTTTAAAGATGATAGGAATGTTATGACAGGGAAAGAAAGAGGGAGCTCTCAAATCCAAAACTTATTGCTTTAGTTTTTAAAACTGAAATTAAAAATGACATAAAAGTAAATGAAAACTTTCACATTGTTTAGAATTTTTGTTGTTTAAAAATTAATCTGCAAGATATTTCAAACAAAATGGAAATTAAAAAAAATTCTGATAAAAACTGCACTTTTAGTCCATTTTAAATATATAGTGTTACATACACTATGTAAATAAAACCTTCTTAACATTTATTTTTGACATACAAATACTACATCAAGGGGCAAAAATTTATTATTATTATTATTATTATAAGACACCTTGTAGCCCTGATTAACAGATTTAATGTTCATGAGAAAGAAAATGATTGCAGTGTGTCTAGATATTGTGAGTTCATGAGCAGAAAAGGATTATCTTAAATTGAGAAGAGATGAACCTTTTTATGTTAAAAACAATGCAATTCAGAAACCATTTGCCTAGTAACTTCACTGGCCCTACACATTTATTAATAATATTACATAGCTCTATGTCCCAGCAAATGGAGCTCTATATAAACTGCTCAACAACTATATGCTCATATATTTAAAGCTACATATACTGACTTGTAACTAGAACAATGCGAATAGTTGATTTTTTGGTTCAGATCTCACATGTTTCAGTCCACTTGAGTCTATATTTTTCAGTGGAAGAAAAAAAAGTGTATGGCCCAAACCATTTCAGCTGGCTCCACAGGTTGTCAAGGATTCATTTGAATCATTCTATAAAAACTGCCATCAGATCTGTGTATGCATTCAGGAAGGTGAAATTGGCAACATGGGCTAATAATGGGAAAGGAATAATAAGTTAATTAACTGTGAGATTAGGTACATTTCAGTATCCCAATATTGGTGCCTTAAAATGGGGTTATTAAAGTTACTACAGCATGTCTGTTGGCTGCCAAAAGAAAGAAAGGAAAGACCATTTCCTGGATACCCTAGAGCAAGAAGTATTCTCCAAATTATAGGGCAACTTGCACTTCCAAAAGTCTCATTGACTTCAAGGGATGTGAATTTTCACCAGATTTACCAGAGTACAAGATGACCCTGACTGGAGGACGACTCCCCAATAATTAGATTCTAGATATGGACATTTTATAAAGTTCTTATAATTCTCCATGTATAGAATCTAATTATTGGAGGATCATCTTAAATGTATCCCCCCTCCCTGCCCCCTTGCAGATTGGGATTGAGGTGATGGGGGGCGTAGTAAAGGGGCAGGTGGTGTGGGGCAGGCACAATAGGAGGTATGTGTGGGGGAGGGGAGGGCAGGCAGCAGGGGGAAAGCTGCCTGCCTCTCTTGCTGCCTGTCCTATTGCCTGTATGCTGCCTGCCCACTACTACCCTCCACTACTGCCTACTACCTGCCCCATTATTTCCCTCCCACCTACCCTACCATCTTTCCCCCTACTGCCTCATCTACAGCATCCAGCTACCTCAATTCCCCCCTCCTCTAACCCCTCCTCTTAACCCTCTCCATGCTGTTTCTGTCCCCTGCAGCCTTCTATCTCTTGCCACTTCTATCCCCTACCCACCTTTCTTCCTGCCCCCATCCTCTTCCCTGCCTACCCCTCCACTCCCTTTTACCTTTGCTCCATGCTGGCAGTCTCCATCCCTACTGCAGCCTGGAGCATTGTTCCAGCCCACCTCCATAGCAGCAACATGGAACTGGCACTGCTGTTCCAGCCCGGCCCCATATCAGCAGCACCTGCTTCCCACTGCTGCTGCTATGGGGCCAGGCTAGAGCCATGCTCTATGCCAAGGCTGCAGCAGGGATGGAGACTACCAGCACAAAACAAAGATAAAGAGTGCAACAGAGGAGAAGAGAAGCAGTGCATAGCATACCATATTTACACAATTAGATGTGGGGTCCCCCCAATTTAACATGGGGGGGGAAACCCTTACCTTACAATCTAGCACAAGGCAGAGGCCTGTCCAAAGCCAGTGGAATCAGAGGGAGTCTTTCCATTTGTTTCCTGGTCTTTAAATCAGTTTCCTTTGAAAACACATTTCCAAATATTTGTGCTTCCCATTTATGTAAGTTCAGTATATATTTCTCTACACTTGTATTACATGACAGTAGCATACCTTTTGTATGTGAAAAACTGTCTGCACTATGTGTACTACAGAAGAAAACAGCCTAGTCAATTAAGGAACAGTAGAGAGTAACCTGAGCTCAGCAAGAGTACAACAGTTCAGCTTTAATACTGATTGATCAGCTTCTCAATCTTCTCCAACTCATCAACTGCTTTCCTTTCTTAATAACAGCTTTATTATTTCTCTTTCTCATGAGGCCATTAAGACTGGTTTGGATAAGTCAGCAGCAGGACAGCTTATCACTTTTGTATTTGGTAGAAATATATACCTTGGCAACTGACTTAAATGAATATTCTTTCTTCTTCTTCTTAATAATAATAATCATACAACAACATGATTTTGAATTACACTTTAGAAGGATTTTCTTCTTAAAAGAGATGTACTTCAATTTACATACCAAAATGAAGAGAGACAGCAAGTGGATGGGAAAAGAAGGGATATGTATTACAACAAATAAAAACGAGTAATATTATATATGGAACAAATCATGTAAGTTCAGGAATTTATAAGTAGAAGAACAGAGGAGAATTTGATATCACAGGTGGAGAAATAAAACACAGAAAGGAAGGTGGGCAAAGTGAGTTTGCAGGGAGGATGTAATAGAAAATAGTAAGAACATCTGGCACAGGAAAAGAGATATACTCTTTTCATACCCTTCATAGGAAGAAGGATAGGGGGTGAAGATAGAAAGGTGAAGGAAGGTGACAAAGTGATATCAAATAAGTGAAATTAAGGATTCAAATAAGTATTTAAGGCATGCTCCAACTTTGATTGGCTTTAATGGGCTGTATGCAGACTTTTTCAGAGGGTATGGAGCAGGGGTGGGCAACATATGGCCCACAGGCCAAATCCAGCCCATGAGGCCATTCAATCCGGCCCACAGGGCCCCTAAAAAATTTAGAAAATGAATATTTCTCTGTCTTTGGTTCCTATCAAAAATGATAGGATTCAGGGGCAGTAGGACCCAGGGGAAGCCCGGTGGGCTCCCACAACAGCAAGGCCTGCCCGGCCCTGCCCCCGCCCCCAGCCAGAAGCCCCAGCAGGGGCTTCTGGCCTGGGACCATGTGGCTGCCCCGGCATGGGAACTGCAGGTAAGGGATGTGGGGAGGGCAGGGAAGGAGCACGGGGAAAAGCAGCCCCTCTCCCACCCCATGGCTGGTGCTCCCTGCTGCAGCTGGTCGCAGCCCACATGGGGCTGCCTGTGCATGCTCAAAAGAAAATGAGGACAGGGGGTACATGGCAGGATGCTGCCTCTTGCCCCCTACCCAAAGCCCCTGCCCCCTAGCCCAGGCTCTGTAGCTGTTGGCAGCTACTCAGAACCTAGGCCAGCTGCAAACATCTGTTGCCTGTCCGCCCCAGCCCCCACCTGTGCCTGCTCAGGACAGCCCTGCATGGGCTGCAAGCAGCTGCAGCAGGGAGTGCTGGCCACAGGGCAGGGGAGGGGCCCCTTTTCCCCATGCTCAGCACCAGCTCATTCCTTGCCACGGAGCAGGGTGTTGGGGCTGCATGCTGCCCCCCACCTGTACTGCAGGGCTGGGGGGCACTGGGAGTGAGTGGGTGCACGGGTTCCACACCGGTATCCTGGGGCCAGCACCAGCAGGGCCAGAGCAGGGCGGCAGGAGTACAGGGACCCGGCCAGCAGGGGCTCTATGGAGCTGAGCCAGCTTCCCCCTGTCCCTGCTGGAGCAGCCCAACCTGGCTCCGCAGACCACTACCAGCCTGCGCCCCGCTCTGGGCCCTACCAGCACAGGCCCTGAGACATTGGTCCCAAAATGGTGACCATGGGGTGGCGCACCTGTCAAGGGGCAAGGCTACCCATGCAGCCCTCGACAACTTGCCAAAACTGGGTAAGTGGCCCTCTACCCAAAATTATTGCCCGCCCCTGGTATGGAGGGAAGAGTATGTTCTGTTGGCATAGCAGCAGCATATAAGGTGCTTGGTTGTTGAACCTTTCACCTGCTTGCCTATGACAAGCAAAAGAGCTCTTCTGAGAGGTTGCAGGTTACAATACTCAAGCTGCTGCTAAGATCCAGGAAGAAACTCAAAGGTGACTCAGTGCTACTTTTGTCTCTGGGAGTTACGCTGAAACCATGGAGAGAGGTAGTGAGTTTGCAAGCAGCCCCATCAGCTCTTGCTATGGGGTGACAACTGATGTGGCTTCCAGCTATAACAACAACTGATCGGGTGGGGGATACCCCGCAGTGAGCAGTTGCCACCACAGAGACTAATGTCACCTGAAGGCAGCTGTAGCAGAGAGGGTCTCCACTCTGACTGCATCACTGACGGGCTTCTCTGGGGTGGTAGGAACAGATGAGGAGCCCAGTATCACCCGCTTACTAGAGGCAACTTTGTAGCTCTCCAGCCAGGAGACTTGAAGGCTCATACGCCCACATAAGCCTATATTTTTGTAGCACTGCAAATGAACACATGACCATACACATAGATATAGGGATCAACTGGGGATCTGAATGTAGGATCAAGGGCAATACATGTAGAGTACATTTTATATGAAATTTCAAACCTTGTAGTAATTGAATAAGTCTCATAAAATCCTGATTATAATATAATCTCTTCCCTAGTCAGGTTACATTTAATTGCTTAGTCTTTATTATGAATAACAGTTTGCACATTTTTTATTTGATTTTAAGGAAAAGTTTCTTACATACAATGAAATTTACTGCCATGTAGGAAGCTTTGATATAGCTACAGAATTTGGTTCAGAAAATGTTTGTAATTCACTATTTTTGCTCTTAACACTGAACAAAATTAAAGTAATAAAAAAACTTTGTATAAGTAATTTTCCTCCAAACATTCACAATGTCTGCCCGAATAGCCATACAGATAGTTCAAAATACATTGCCAATTTACCACATTTTTGTAGCCTTTTATGGCATTTAAGAATGTGTCAACATTCATACTATAAAGACAATTTTCAAGGAATTCGTATTTTAAGTTAAAATGGCTTTAAGAGATTTCTACCCTGATCCTAGTCTGCTTTATCAAAATGGACAGGAACACACTGTCATCTGTGAATTCTTTGATTTTAAAGGAATCACAGAGGCAATAGTTCTCAGTTACTAGAAATGCACTGTTAAAAGGGAAGTTGATCCTGGAATTCAGATGAAATGTATACTTACACAGGTCTCAGGTAGAGGACTGCAAAAATTCTAAAAACTTTGCCTTTCTATTCATTCAGTTCTGTGGTTTTTGTGCCTTGGATCTTCTCTAAGATACACTAGCTAAAAACAAGCCACATGGGCCAGGACTACAGCTCAAGAACAATTCAAAATAGGAGTAGGAGTATTCCACTTATGACCCCTATACTGCTGGCACAGGGGGTTGTGGTGAAGGAGCACCCCCTAGCCATACCTACATCACCTGATGTGTCTTTATGCATCACAGTTAAGACCATTTCATAGATATCTGGAAAAAAACATCTTTATAGTTATAACAGTGAGGCAGTGAAACAGACTGCATGGGGAAGTTGGGTACTCTCCATCATTGGAGATGTTCAACAAGAGGTTGGACAGGGCTGGTCAGGGGTGATCTAGAAGTAGTTATACCTATGTTCTACTATGGATATTTCCCAGGCTTCTGGGCTTTCCTGTTTGCCACATGGGGCCAAGAGGGGACCTGGTAGCAGCTTACCACTACATTAGGGAAGTACATCAATGGCTTGGTGAGCAACTGTTCACCAGGGCACCCAAGGGGAAAACTAGGAGTAATGGCCACAAGCTCCTGGAAGAGTGATTCAGGCTTAACATTAAAAAAAACTTCTTTATAGTCAGGGTGTCCAGACTGTGGAATAAGCTCCCTCCAGAGTTGGTGCAATCACCTACCCTGGAAATCTTCAAGAGGAGACTAGACAGTCACCTTGCTGGGGTCACCTGACCCCATTGGTGATATGTAGGGGGTACATGTGAGTGCACGTGCACTCCCTGAAATTAGCCGTGCCCCCCTGAGATTGGCCACCTGCAGGCGGTAGCCATTCTCCTCCCCCCTCAATCGCCAATGCCATCTTCAGGCAGTCACTGATCACCACTTGGCGCTTGCCATCCCACCACTACAACTGAGACCGCTGCGGCCACCTGTGGGCTGTCCCTGCTCACCACTGCCATGCTCTGCCATCTACAGGCAGTTGCCATGTCCCCCCAGACTCAGGAGGCATGAGGCATTCATGCCTGACCCCCAGTTATCTTTCCTGCTGGTTGCAGTGGGCTGGACCCGATGATATTCCAAGGTCCCTTCTGGCCTTACAATCTATGAATCTATGCCTCAGGATGGGGAGAGCAGGAGTGGGGGCGTGGTTCCTCAAGAAGCATTGGGTGTTGGCTGCAGATTAAAAAAATGTTGGGGATGTGCTATATATACATCTTCTGGCCAAACATATTTATTAATTTTTTTAACAATACCCATTTAAACTTGTGTTTTATCTATGTTATCTGCAAAAGGAGAATAAAAATGTATATCATATGCAAACAGGTTGGTTGGGCTGGGCCAGGAGTGCCATCCCTCTGTGGGCTGCGGGTGGGAGCAGGGCAGGCTCAGCTGTGTGGGGTGGGTGACAGTGGCCTGGGAGGGATGTGGGGGGCTTGGACAGGAGTGGCAGCACTTGGAGCGGTGGCTGAGGTTAAGCTAAGGTGAATTTTGGGGTGGCTATAGGCCCCCCAACCCACCCCGCCAATGCCACCCCTGTCCATAAAGGGTTTTGCCTTCCTCTATACTGGCATGAAGGCCCTCTTCCTTGGATCTCTTGATTTTAACAACCTTTGCAGCTGCAGGTTATTGGCTGATGAGGTCCCCCTTTTAACCTGGGGATTAGGCAGATTAGGGTGGTAGATTAGGGTGTTATAGCTTCTGGTTGTGTCAGGGCTGACTGTGTAGTTTGGTAATAGGTTAGATAATTAATAGATCTGTATAGGATGGTTTGAATAGGGATGATTCTGTTTCAGGCAAGAGGATTGGACTAGATGACCTCTGTAGATCCCTGAATAGGGTTGGAAAATCTAGCTTTTAATTTTTATTTCAAGTTTGAATGGGAAAATTCACTCCAGCAGTGTAATTCTGCAAGGTTCTGAATCCTGAGTGTGCACTTAAGCACATGCTGAACTATAAATTTCCATGTAGTCCCACTGAAATTAATGGAAAATTAATTATATGTAAAGATGAGATTCTACTTAAGTACTTTGCATGATTGGTACCCAAGTCCTCAACAAATTAATCTGAGCGATCTTCTGAAATGAGTCATTCAGAACTTTTAATTCTACTTTTTGTACTGGAGTGTAGAGTTCAATGAATTAGAAATATGTAATTTTAAACTTACTTTTTCTCATCATTAATATATTTAAAAATTCTCTAATTTCATTTTTTCTCAAAAATTGATTCCTAAATTCCTACAGCAGATAATTCCTGGACCCCATTTATATTCACACACAGCTTGTATTAACATTCACATCCAAACAGAAATGTCACATAGTATCATATCAGGGCTTTCTAACTTCAAAGCAGCAGAGGCTGCATGCTCCATGGGCTGTACACTACGTGGGCCACACCAGTGTGAGTAATGGGCCCCCTGGGCTGCATGCCAGAGGCACCATGCCATGCAGGTATCCCCATCACAGCACCATGTGGGCACTGTGGGAGACACCCTCAGTTTTTTAGCCACAGGCTCTATCAGCACTGTGGACTCTACCTTACTGCCTTACTGGGACAGGGACAGGTAGCAGAATCCAGAGGAGGGAGGAAGAGCCAAAAAACCCTGGCTGTTGCTGAAGCTGGAGCAGTAGGGGGGGAGTGGCATCCAAGTGGGAGCCCATGGGGTCACAAATTAACCCCCCATTGGCTGCATGCAGCTCACAGGCCATCAGTTGGGTAGCCCTGTATTACATAATGTCCCTGATTAGTTATTCAGTTAACCAGCAACAAGGGTAAAATTTTCAAATGAAAGAATCATAGAAAAATCAGAATTATAGAATTCATTGAAAAAATAGAGCTGAAATGTATTTTAAGAGGTCACTTAATCAAACCCCCTGCTTATGGGAAAGAACATTTCTGTCTAAGCCATCCCATACAAATGTTTGTCTCACCTACACTTAAAATCTTCCAGTGATAAAGAGTCTACAAGCTCTTCTGGGTAGTCAAGTAATATGAATTTAAAATTTACACTCAACATCTGAGAATATTCAAGTTTACTAGTGTAGGCCTGATTTGCTCTTTTGCAATTGTTTGTGCTCATAAAGTGTTTAATAGACTAGTGTTAGAGTGCTGTTGTAGCCACAATGGTCCAGGAATTATGCAAGAAGCAAGGATCTCTTTGGTTGATATCTTTCATTGGACCAGCTGCATAATTGGGATAGAGTTAGATAATTTTTTGGATGAAAGATGTTCTTCTTCAGGTCTAGTCATAGATCTGGAAATAGATAAGACCTGGAAAGTAATACCACACATATTTTCCAATGTAAGGAACATTCTCTCATTTCAAAATATTCTACAAATATTTGTTATAATGTTCTAATGCTTATGGATATCTTCAGAATTTTGGATGCATCTGGTGCTCTAGGATGACTCCAAAAGGGTGCATATGGTGAGAGACTCAGGCTGAGACTCATACACACCTGTGTATCCATCTAATGTGCACTCAAATGGGTATTAGCGTAAGTAATTACAGCCTACTGCTAAGCCTAGTTAGTGTGCATAATTTGTCCTAGGGAACTTAGTATCTATTTTTAGAAGTTAAGTAGCAGTCCCCAAAGAGATTATTAAAATTATTTTACAAGATCTTGTACAGTAACTTTTCAGTTTTTGTTGTCAAAATGAAAGAAAGCATAGCTAGAACCATACATTACTTTTAAATTTGTACAACTTATTAGGTAATGCTGTCACGTTCAAAGTAGTGAACAGAAATTCATTAGAGATAGTAACTTGAATGACATTGCATCCTCTTTGTGTGGGGAGACATTTTTCTGGACAACATAATAGAGCCAATAGTATAATAGCATTATATTTAGTGTTCAGATATTTTATTGTGCAATATTTTGAATTTTATTAGTCTTTTTCTACTTGACATAAATGTTTTACCATTTGGTTAGTTACACAGTTTATAAGCTGTTCATTCAGTAATACAATATTGAAATTGAACAACTGCAGAAGTAATAAAAATGTGACCATAATCATTCATCATTGGCAGCCATTAGACCATGGGGATTGTGCCCTTGGTAGGTTACTGGGTATCACCACAACTTCTTGATTGGCTGAGGAGCCTGATGCGCGACAGGCAGACCGTCCATCAAGTTGTACATACAAACTCAGTTGAGCTTGACCTGATATGCCGAGTACTGTTTTGTTTTGCCTGCCTCTGATGCTTCTTCTCTAGCTCATCATCACTGACTCTCTTCATCTTGAAGCGATGTAGGTCCTGCTTCATGGCAGCTTTCCACTCACTGTCTGAAGCAACTGATTCCCAGCACTGGGCATCATCAACAAAATGGAGTTTGAGCCATCCAAGTTGATGTTTGATAGTGGTCATCTCGCCATAGAGTATGTCCTTGGGGATTTGGCCATCACTCATACGGTTCACGTGTCCTAACCAACGGAAGCGTTTCTGTCTCAGGAGCACAAACAATACTGGGTATCTTGTCCCATTCCAGAACAGTGGAGTTGGAGATTTTGTCATGCCATGTTATGCCCAAGATATGGCAAAGACATTGGCAATGGAAACTGTTCACTTTTCTTTCTTTCTTGTCATAAGTAGTCCACATTTTGCTGCCATACAATAGGGAGTTAAGTACACAAGCACTGTAGAAGGACATCTTTGTCAACAGAGTGAGCACTCTGTTTTTCCAAACTCTCTTTTGGAGTTTAGCCTTTGACTTGCTTGCTTTTCCAATGTGAGAATTAATTTTGGCTTCCAAGTCAAGATTTTGTGGGACAGTGAAGCCCAAGTAAGTCAATTTTTCAACTACTTCCAGACTTTCATCATTTATTCTAAGTTTTGGATGGTGGTCAACTTGTTGACCCATGACTACTGTCTTCTTTAAGCTAATGGTCAGACCAAAATCATCACAAGCATGAGAAAGGCAATTTATGAGGCTTTACAGTCCTCCTTCTGAAGGAGTAAAAATTGCTGCATCATCAGCAAAGAGCATTTCAGGGATAAGAACTTCTCGAGTTTTTGTTTTCACTTAAAACAAAGGTTAAAGAGAGTTTCCCATCGGATCTGGTCAAAGGTATACTCCTTCTGAACAGCCGCTGAATGCATATTTGATTAGGACAGCAAAGAAGATCCCAAAAAGCAGTGAAGGTAGGAGACAGCCCTGTTTGACACCACTCTTGATTTCAAATTCTTCTGAACATGAGGATCAAACTGCACCATTCCAGACATACCAATGTGAAAGGACTAGATGATGCTCAGGAGCTTAGGAGAACAGCCAATTTTCTTCAGGATTCAGAATAAACCATCTCTGCTGACAAGATCAAAAGCTTTGATGAGTTTGACAAATGCTATGTACAGAGATTTCCTTCGTTCACAGCACTTTTCTTGCAGCTGCCTCAAGGAAATAGGATCTGTCATGGATCTACCAGATCTGAAACCACATTGAGACTCAGGGTAGATTCTGTCCACAAAGGTCTGCAGTCTTATCAGGACAACTTTGGTGAACAGCTTCCCAATGATGCAAAGTAAGGATATACCACAATAGTTATTACAGTCGTTCACATCACCTTTGTTTTTGTACACAGTGACTATGTTTGCATCCTTCATGTCGTGAAGAACTTCATTTTCTTTCCAACACATACATATTAGTTCACATGGATGGAAGAGGAGGATGGATCTCCCACATTTAATAACTTCAGCTAGTATGCAATCTGCACCTGGGGCTTTACCACAAGCAAACTGATCAATGGCTTTTTCTACTTCATCTACAGTAGGTTCATGGTTAAGCACTGTCAGGGTTGAGAGGTCTTCAAGTGCATCAAGAGCAAAGTCACGACCACATTTTCACAAGAGTAGAATTCTGAGTAATGTTCTACCCACCGATCCATCTGCTTATTGCATTCATTAATGACTTCACCTGTGGAGGATTTAATAGGGTTGGTCTTCCTTGGAACAAGCCAAAGAGCTTTCCTGATGCCTCTATACATTGCTTGCATGTCACCTCAGGGTCAGCATTTTTTTGGATACTTTTGCACAGTTTTGCCAATAATCATTTGCATACCATCTCACTGTATGTTTGACATTTTTCTGGATCTCTCACAGTGCATGCAGGTTGGAGTGGCTAGGGTCACACTTATATTTAAGGAGAACTGACCATTTCTTTTCTATGAGTAGGATCATTTCAGATGAGTTCTCATTGAACCAGTCGTTTGAGATGCAATGCAATGTACTACAAGAGTCCAAGGCAGTTTGAGCTGAACCCATTTCTCCTTATCAGTATTACATGACTTAAGATATGATAAAGCCCTGGAGAGAGTTTTAATGAATTGAGTTGATATGTCTTGAGCTTTCAGTCATGTGGCAATTATCCATATTAAGAAGAGTTTCTTGCTCTCGTACAATTTCCAGGGATGCAATTTGACTTTAGTGCATATCAATGAATGATCAGTATCACAGTCAGCACTCTGATAAGACTGCATAATTATTACACCATGTTAGTCTTGTGCGTGGGTGATAATCAGGTTGAGTTGATGCCAGTGTCCAGATTGTGGATGGCACCAAGATACCTTGTGTTGAGGTTTCACATTCAAGAAAGAATTTGTTATACATAGCTCATTGCATGAACATAGCTCGAGCAAACATCTATTTTCATTCATTTTGCCGACATCATTGGTGCTCTAACAGTGAAACCAGGCGGTGTGCTCAGCACCAACCCTTGCATTGAAGTCTCCGAGCAGGAGGATTTTTTCATTAGGTAAAATACTATTAAGGCACTCATCTCGTTGTATAAGTGGTCCTTTGATTTGGAGGAAGCAATGAGAGTTGAAGCATATGAACATAAGAGATTGACAGAACCAGAGGCAGTAGTTGAAGCACCATTAATCTTTTGGAGCCTTTGTTTGGGGGTTCTATTGTAAACAGCATCTTATTTTTTACTACAAAGCCAACACCATGCTCTCTGATTTCTTTGGGCTGTTTCCCACACCAGAAAAAGGTATAATTCTTCTCTTTCAGGTGTCTGGTACCTGGTAGTCTCTTGTAGAGTGACAATATTAACACTCAGTCTCAGCAGTTTTGTATCCATGAGTATAGTTTTGTGTGCATCATCAGTGGTTTGGAGGTCATCAGATATACCTGGGGTCATTGTACATACATTCTAACTTCCAATATTTAGGATTGAAAGTTTTTTCCTTACATTTTTTGTAGTAGCTGGTGGTGATTGATAGCAGTCTGCTTTCCAGTTGAATCTCTAAGCTCCAAGCACCAGTTGAAGCAGCTGACTTGACTGGGGACTGCCCAGGTTGAGGTGAGCGGTAGTTTTTCAATGAGGTGTGATGACCTCTCCCACCATCAGAGAAGACCACGGCACTTGGATCTACGCCAATCTATCCATGGCTTATAACCAGTAACTGTTGACTCCCATTTGTTTCAACATGTTGGTGAAGCTGGAGTAACTTCTACACAACACAAGATCCTGACCACTGGCTAGATGATCAGGAGTTGCCCAAGCATTAGAATCACCCTTTCAACGTCAACAACTTATGGACTGGAAAGGTTGAACCAATATGATGTGGGTCTGGGAAAGTTGTAGGAGCTGCTGGAAAGAAGACTAAATAATTGCCTAACCACCTTAGAGGTTCCACTCCAGATTTTTTGTCAGGGTTTACTCCCTTACCCTTCACATCTCCTGAGGCAATCCACAAGGCAGTGGTTGTAGTTACTGTCATCTTTGTCCACCGGCTTTGCCAATGGGAAATATCTTATTCTGCTGCAGCTGCCATTGCGATGAGCAGAGGACAGTTCTTAATGACAAGAACTGTCCCTCCTTACTAAGTTCAGCCTGCTGGTGAAAACAGTTGCCCAAAGTGCAGCATGTGGAACCATTAGTAAGTGTTGGATGTGAGTGAGGACCAGTAATCCCAAACCACCTTAACAAAGTGTCACCTTTTAAGAAACAATGTTTCTACCCCTTCTCAAACAACCCATGCACCTCACACATGACCTAAAGAATTGGTGAAATAACTAGGGCCTGGACTCCTACTTCAGATGTGAACTTAAACACAGAAAAGTGAAAAGAGAGTTCTAAAATGCTCCAATCAATCTTAACAAGAAATGGTGATGAGAAAACATCAGAAGATAGGTGAAGAGCTGAAGTAGTCCAAACAGATGTAGGCATAGGACTTAGGACAAAGAATTGTATGAGACCAGAGATCAAAGGATCAAAAAACTGGTATATTAAAAATCAGGTCTCACTGGTGAACAAAGTAATAAGAAGAATATCTATTCTGCCATCCTCTCTTTTGGGGCTCCTTTAAAAATAATAATAATTGAAAAAGAGTCTTTAGAGAATGATTATATGAAGGTGAGATTACATGTTAGCAAGTGCTAATTCTAAAGAATGTTAATCTGTGTTAAAGTTAACTAGTGCTAGTGACTAGTCACACATTCAGGGTTCATACTGTCTCTAATGTGCACTGATGAGACCTGCCAGTAGAGGGCTGGTGAGCAGGGGCAAGGCTAGGGGCTGCAAGTCCCCATGCCTGCCCTGCTTGCCAGCCCTCTAGCCACAGTATAAGCCATGGAGGAGGTAGAGATAGGCACCCTCATGCTGCTTGGATCACCCCCTTTGCCCTCCAAATAACCCCACTTCCCCCATCCATTGACCCCAGATTTCCCCCTCCACTTGTAGTTCACCCCCCCACCCCATCCTGCCACCCTAATAAGCCCAAGATCTGTGGCAGAGGCACAGAGGCATCAGGGGGTCCCCCTCCTTCCCTGTTCCCAGGCTCCCTGAAGCCTATGCCACCCCCACGCACCAAAAACCAACCCCCACCAAAAACCAAACCCCACTAAACCCCTTAGCTGCCTAGCACCTCCTTGACCCCCTAACCCTACCCCTATTGTCCCTAGATCCCCTTTGGTTGCAGGACCTGGTAGGGGATGGATCTGGAGGTGCTGTGGCAGGATGGTCTGCTGGGACCCCAGGAGGAGACAGGGAAAGGGAACCCTTCCCCACTCTCTCCAGCATCTCTGCCAATCTTGGGCAGATCGGGGAAGAGACGGAGGGGCTGATGGGGGGCAGAGGGGGAAACTGGGTTGGCAGGGGATTGATCTGGGATTAGAGGTGGCAGCAGTCCAGCAGCTTCCCACCCACCCACTCCTCCCCCACTGATCACTTCCTCATGCACTGCTCCTCTTGGATCTCCTACCCTGCTTCACCCCTTTTTTCTTCCTTTCCCACTCAACCCATCCCTATCCACCTATTGTATATCTGTTCCCAGCTGTCAGTCCAGGGCTATAGAATCCTGGATGATAGCTAATCCATCTGGGAAAGCAGTGCTTCCAAGGATACTGGAGGACTGCAAATTTTTGGCTTTATTTGAGGTGAATACCCCAAAGCTAATTTAACTCAAACTAATTATCCCAGTTCAGGGATAATCCTGGCCCAAAGTGGCATAACTTTGATACCTGAAAGGGCATTTGGACACATGCTTGTGCCACAGTGCCACACACTTTTAAAAGCACCTGGCGCTGTGGTGCATGCATTTGTGTAAATGGCAAAATGCACATTAGTGCTGAGAAAATGACAGCGGCTTGCTTTTGAACTAAAACACACAAAAGGTATTTTAGCTCAAAAGCGCACCACTGCCATTCTCTGCACACTGACGTGAATTTCTCCACTTATACAACTGGACATGACAGCGCAAATCGTGTTAGCTCACATGCAGAGCAGACTCAACTAATTGAGTCTGCTCCAACGTGTCAGATCTCTAGCACGTCACAGCGTGAAAAGGTATGTGTATAAATGTTTAAAGGCACTTAGCACTAGTTAATGCACCTTAATATGTGATCATTGAAGTTTTAAGTGCTCTTAACATGATCTAAATGTAATATATAATCTCACCCTGAGAGATTTGCTGAGGAAAAAAAAAAAATCACTTTCAGTGTGACTGCCCAAGGACCTTGTTCCCCCGTCTTGCATCCTTGTGATACCCAAACCTAATAGTGACATCTGATCATCAAAGTTGCACCAAGAACCTTCCATCTCTTACTAGCCTTTTCTTGTACTACTGCTCTTTCCACCTCAGCTTTTCATCCGATTCTGCAACCAAATGTACTGCTTGCCATGATGAGATAACAGAGCCCAACAACCACGAGCTCTATCAGCACTGTGGACTCTACCTTACTGCCTCTGGGACAGGGGCAGGTAATAGAAGCCAGAGGACAGACAAGGAGCCAAAAAACCTTGACTGTTGCTGAAGCTGAAGCAGCGAGGGAAAGTGGTCCATCCAGAGAAAGGTAGAGAAGCAGAACCTGACCAAACTAGAAGGATGACATCTTGGACCTGGAAAGATAGCCAGATCCCATAATAAGAGCTGTCAGAGATGATCTGCCAACCTAGAACATCTATTTATGACTGACCAAATGGCCCTATATCCAGAGAACATCAAAAGAACTTGTACCTCCCACCCCTTAACTATATTTTTTCCTTTCCCTTCTATCTTTATCTTTTTCTTTTTGTGTTAAAAAGAGGGGAAAGTGGGTAAGCCACAGTTCAGAAGTGAGCAATAAAGCTTCTTCTCTTCTGTGACTTTCACAGAAAATTTCAACTGTGTTTGCCTTGACAGCTAAGCATCCCAAGGTCTCTGTACTCAAAACTCCAAATCTGTTTAATGTCATGTTTACAGCATTGGTTCTATGGGCCCATTTATCCTAATAAAATGAATACAATAGAACATAGGATGGGATTTGAGTTTTGAAATGAAGTATGTTAACTCTGAGAAAATTATGAAAAGTGTGTATGTAAATCTTGGGTTAAATTTTCACTCAGTCTTCTTTAATGCAATCAATGGTTGCTATAATCTCTGCAGCCAATACCTATGTATCAAACTTTATTTCTTAATAGGCTCCATATACACCCTGAATTTAATGCTAGTTTTAAATGGATGATTTTAATTAATCTTACTTTATTATAGCCAATAAACAGTATAGTACAAGGACCAGTTTCTGCTTTCAATAAAGTCAATGGCAAAATTTCCACTGGCTTCAGTGGAAGAAGGGCTGAGATTACAAATGTATTTAGGTGCCCAAGAAGGTCCCTGATGGGAGTTAAGTCCCTAAGTAGGTTAGGTTTCTAAATTCCATTTATTTCATTAAGTCTTTGGTACTTGATCAACTTTTCTGCCTTTGTTTACTTCACTGGGCTTCTAGTGCTTTAAGGAGCTAAATATCTTTAAAAACTGGCCTGAGGGATTTGCCTGGTTTAGATACCAGTTCTGCAACATTTGCGGAGACCCACATTATAATCACTAGGCCCAGCAGGTTGCCTACACTACTGGGTATCTGCACTAAGGGATGGCATGCTTTATGCCTGCCCAAATGCAACCAGTTGGCAGCAACTTCATTGGTCGTATCAGTGTAGACAAGCCCACAGAAGATCATATTAATGAGTGATATAGACAGTAATTAAATGATAAGTAAAGGAGAAATATGAATGATTGTTAGATAAGAAATTCTATGCAAATTCATGTTGTACCTGCATTCAATCCATCTGCCAAATGAAAATACAAGCAAAATGGCAGACAATCATCAGCTTTTGCATACAGGTATACTAAAATAATACAATTATTGTAAATTAATACAAATAATATCAACAGAAATTTGGAAATGTGCTTCCTATCCAATCCTTCTGCGACAATTCCATTGGAAAGTAATGATACAAATCTTCTGTTCAAAACAACACTTCCTCAGCTGAGTATTTGCACCAGAAGGAATTGGCCAGGGCTACACCCAGGTGGCATCCCTCCCCCCCAAATCTCCTGCACCTTCTTTGCAGGGTTCTGGCTGGAGCAGGAGGCAATGCATAGGAGCAGCATTTGAGTTCACTGTTGCTAAGGGGAGATGTTACCTCTTTTTTTTTTTTTTTGCCACAGACACCCATGTCTGTCAAGCAGGCAAAAAAAATGAGGTGGCTGGAAAAAATTAGGTTGACATATCCCACCAGAAGCATGGGATTCAAAGAACTACCTTTTCCAGAATGCCCTTCACTCACTAACACATCCTATGAGAGATGGAGCTGGAAAGTACAGAAGGAAGAAGAGGGGACAGAAAGATGAATTGCCTCCATACCATTCTGGTGCAGACACAAACACACAACCTTGCTCATTCAGCCCTCCTTACGTTATTGGACTTCTACTGTTTTCAATTGGACCTGTGGCAGAACTGTCACATGCCTTTAGTCTTTCAAACACCGATGCAGACATTAACTTTACATGCATGATAATTCTCAGTGAGACTGCTCAAGGTATGTTCAATCCACATACTTTTTTTCCTCAAATGTTCAAGTCCTACAAACACATGCTTGCTATGGCATATTATTGATCTTTTTGATCAGAGCTCAGACCTAGAAGGTGTGAAGTTCTCTGACCCTGAACTAGATAAGGACTTGAAAACTGTATTTAAACTTATAAGTAATCCTACTAAAGGATTGCTGGCATTCTTAAATATGGTATATGGTGTTTTACTGAATCAAGGCTCAAGCAATTTACAGGATTAGCATCTTCAAGGAGGAAACCCTCAGTGCACAAATCTTTACAGAACTGGTATCAGTGTGTTCCTGCAGCCCTGGTTTGACCTCAGTAATTAAATATTTGAAACCTCCTATGTAGACAGATGGCCAAGTAACACAGGCACAAGCTTCATGGGAGTTATGTCACCAGGGCTTTTGGCCTATGATCTCAACATTATACAACATTCTAGAGACCCAATCTTGTAATTTACAAAACATGTGAGCACTACCAGTCAACAAGATGTTTTGGCGGCTCATCAGACCACATGCACATTAGAATTCAGTATCAGGGTTTAGATGAACATGCACTTTTGACTCTGAAAACTGAAAAGGAAATTAAGAAAAAAAAATTAAAAAGTAATTTCTCCTTGCTTAGTACACTTACTTTACCAAAAAAAAGTGTATAGTTTTACCTGAATTAAGTATTTAATCAAATTATAATTAATTTGAACTGATAGTTACAGTGATGCCTAAACTGACCTGTAGGTGTCATTATACTGTAATAGTATATATAAGTAGTAAGAGTTAATTGTGTTGGAGAAAAAAATATTTCAAAATTATTTTCTATTTTTTTTCTTTCCAAAACATTAAATTATCTCCAACAATATTTGGGGTAAACAAAACCAATTTATATATCTTCTTAAATATTTTTCTATAACTTAGAACATGAAGTATTTCCTTAGTTTCTCCAATGTAAAAGTGATATTACCATATTTTTGCTTTGTTTCTCCATTACCTTAGTTTGTTTCATCACAATTTCATTTTTTCCTTGATATTTATAAGGCCCTGGCAAGCTTGTTATATCCGTGTCCCATTTCTAGCTTTGTTTTTCTTACTTCCTAATTATATTATGTATGGTAAATGACTACAGACTAAACATGAACAGGAAGGTTTTATTTCATTTGAGGGGTACTGTTCCGATTCACCAAACACTGTTTATGACATTAGCAAAGCTTCATTTGAAACACAGCAAAATATGTAATTTAGTGTTATTATTTATCATGGAATAACTATACAATATATTATCAAAAAGACATCAGTAACAAAAAGCTGGACAGAGACACAAGGCCTGATCTGAAAGCCTCCTGGGTGCTCTTTTTGGACACTGCAGTTCTAACAAGAAACTGAAAGGCAGTTTCCCTATTTTTTTTAGAATTGACATCTTCTGAAGGAAGTGTTTAATGAACCTTGGAGCTCATAGAGTCCTTTGGAACTCGTTATTTAAAATACAGTGGTCAAAAGTGGAATGAATCAATCCAGGTGGCAGGATTCAACTACTGTATGTCTCTATACCCAGTGATTTTATCTGATTTCTTGGTGCTTCCATTCCCTTACCCATTTCCATAACTAGCTTTCCCATTTCAAGTTGCCTTAAGCTCCTTTTTGTTTAGCAAGTATCCACGTTTTTAGATATGCTTTCAGTAAGTGGATAACCTTACACTTTCTGATATTGAACAAAATGATATGGGGATAGTATATTGATCTTAACTTTAAATTTCCTTGCTTGTATTAGTTTAATTCACAAATTTAACATTATTTAAGTCCAGTTTTCAGGGATAATTATTTTTGTTTCCTAATGGTATTATACACAGAACACATAATGAACATCTCAGAGAACTGGTACAAATCCAGCATCCAAGGAAAGTCCTCCATGATTTAATTTTGCTTAACTCTATTGATTTATGAGTTCTGCTTTCAGTTTTGTGGGCCAAATGCCAAATTCTACAAATTCATAATAAGATTTTCATTATATACCACTCAGTAAAACAACATATTGAATTCCGCATGCATTTTTTTCTTTTCTTTTTAAGAAAGTATTTCCTTTGATAATAGTCCATTCTTATGCAAGAAAACTGAAAGGTAATACCTAGAGTTTCCTAGAAAAGCAGTAATACATGTGCCCCCATTGGACTTTGAATAGGTGGTCATGGGCAGCCTTCCAGCGTTCTCCCAGCCCCATCTGAGGGGTGTGTCCCTGGAACTTAGGCATCAGGTAATGCTCCACCCTGAGGGGAGCCCTGACAGTTGCCTGCCATGGGTCGACTCTATATGTTCCTGGAGTGGGGTTCCTCCTGGGGTTTCTTGCTACTCCTGGTATCCCTCACTGGAAGCATTATTGGGGCTCCACCTCCCCTATACCCCAACCAAGCGCCAACCTTTTGGGCTGCTGGATGATGGGTCTTCGGCCCGCTCCTTGGCTCAGCTACTCCCAACGATTGCAGGGTGTACACTTATCTCCGCTTTTGCTCTTGCCCCTCCTCTGAGGCTCTTGCCCAAACTGGCCTCGATCTTTGTCCATGGCCTCAGACCCATGAAGAGTCTTTCGGGGGTGGGGGGGAAGGGCACCCTCTGTCTGCCCTCCAAGATAGGATAAGTCAGAAACAAAAAAAAACAGAGAAAAAAATAACGAAAGGGTCTGGGTGTAGGCTTCTGCCTGCCCCACTCATGGGTCTACCGTCTTAGACCGTCTCTGGTCCCCCAATGTTGTCCCTCGCTTTCTTGGCTGTCCTGCTGGTCGATGTGGTGGGCCCCACCAGAGTGGGGTGAGCCTCTTTTAAGGGACCTCCATCTCACCCTGCTGGGGCTGCCGGCTTTCCTGGAACGTTGGCTGGGGAGCGCCTTCGCCCCTCAGCATCCCAGTTGGCTCTGCTGCCATTTCCCTGCCACCGGCTTTTAAATCTGCCAGGCGGCGGTTTTTTATGATGTCATCTGCCAGTGCCACTGCCAGCCAGCAATAAAAGCAGCTGATGAACTGCGCCGGTGGTTCTCCTCGGCATGGCTTGCTCTTCCCTGCAGGAGGTAAGTGTTTCTTCTTTTCAGCGCTCCTTCCCCCGGGACACAACCCCCCGCCTCAACATGCCTTGGAGCATTCTAAGATTTTGATCCGGCTGCCTGCCTTGCATTCCTTGTCCTGTCGTCGTTTGTTTTTCAGTGTTCAGTGACTCTTCTGTAGTGTGGCACCTGGATAAAAAATCCGCCATCACATTATTTTTTCCGGGGTGATGTATTATTTGAAATTTAAACAGTTGCAGGGCCAGGGCCCACCTGGTTATGTGTGCATTATCAATTTTGGCCTGGCTCAGCCACTGTAGAGGTGCGTGGTCCATTATGAACTTAAATTCCCTCCCCATTAGGTAGTAATGTAAATATTCTATGGCCCACCAGATTGCCAGGCACTCTCTCTCTATTGTTGCATACCGTGTCTCTGTGGGGAGTAGCTTATGGCTTGCTTATGCCACCGGTCTCTCAATCCCTTCATCTTCTTGGGTCAGGATGGCTCCTATAGCTGTTTCTGAGGCATCCATCTGCAAGATAAAAGGTTTGTGAAAGTCGGGTGTGTGAATGACTACATTTTCACATAATGCCTTTTTTAGGAGCTCAAAATTAAGTTTCATCACTGGGGTCCAATTTATGATCCCTGTTTTTCACCCTTTCAGAGCTTTGGTGAGTGGAGCTGCCAATTCTGAGAACCGTGGCATGAATCACTGATAATAATTAGTTAATCCCAGGAAGGATTGCATCTGTTTGCTGTTTCGGGGCATTGTGCAGTTGCGGATAGTTTCCACTTTATCTTCTAGAGGCTTGATGGTACCTCGCCCTGCCAGGAAGCCCAAGTACTTTGTTTGTCTTTGGGCCAGGGCGCATTTCCTTGGGTTAGCCGTCATCCCTGTTTCATGGAGATCTATCAGGACAGCTTGTAGTGCTCTCTGATGTTGGTCCTAGGTCCAGGTAAAGATGAGGATATCATTGATATAGGCCATGGCGTACTCAGCATGTGGGGCCAGGATTCAGTCCAGTAAGTGCTGAAACATGGCAGCAGCCCCGTAGAGTCTGAATGGCATCCATACAAACTCGTATAAGCTCCAAGGGGTCCCGAAAGCCATCTTCACTCAGTCTTTCTTTGCCATGGGTATCTACCAATATCCTTTGGCCAAATTGAGCATCGTTATTTAATGTGCATTCCCAATGCGCTCCATTAATTCGGCTATGTAGGACATTGGGAAGGCATCAAAGATGGCTCTCTCATTGAAGCGACAGTAATCCACACATAAGCAGAGGGACAGGTCCAGTTTTGGGACAGGGACCAGGGGGCTCTGCCAAGGGCTTCATGATGGTTTTATCACCCTTTGTTCTAACATTAGCATGATCTCTTCCTGGACTTCCCCAAGGAGGTGATGCAGCACGGGCTGCCACTTTTCACATACTATCTTCCCTGGTGGTGTTTGTATCGTATGGTACACACCTTGGGCCCACCTCCAGTCTTCCCAGAAGATGTCTCTAAAGCTTCACACCAGCATCCTCATCTTGACTCTCTGAGGGGCTGGGAGTTCTTCGCTAATTTGAATGTGGTCCTCCGGGCAGGCCACAGGTCCTTCTTTTGTCCCTCCTTGTGGTCCTCAGTCCACCATCTCATTCTCAGAGAAGGTAGCCCATCCCTCAGGTTTCTGCCACTCTCTCAGCAGGTTGACATGGTAGATATGTCTTTCCCACCTGTGCCCTGGCCTATGGACCTCATAATCTACTGGCCCAACCCTATGAATTATTTCAAAAGGGCCTTGCCACTGCATCAATAGCTTAGTAGACATGGGAGGAGTACTAGGACTCCCTGTCCTGCCCTGAATTCCCTCTCCCTTGCCAGGCCATCATATCTGGTTTTCTGTCACTGCTGCACTTCTCTGAGCTAGTCTCTGGCCAAGCCTTGTGCTATCCGGATGTATCGTTGGAACTCCTGTTGGCAACTAGCCGGGGTTCTTGGTGCCCCTGCATCATGGTCCCAGTCTTCCCGCCATGTTTCCAACAGACAGTGAGGTCGGTACCCCAGGACGAGCTCAAACGGTGAGTACTTCAGGGAGTCTTGCAGTGTATCTCGGATTGCAAACAGAATCAAAGGGAGCAGCAAGTCCCACCTTTGGGGGTCATCTTGGATGCATCGTCATAGCATTCTCTTCACTGTACCATTAAGATGCTCAACAAGGTTTGCAAATGATATACCGAGGTTAATATGTGCTTTATTCGCGGGATTCGACACGCGACTTGCAGTACTCCTGACATAAAATTTCGCCTCTAGTTGGTCAAGATTTCTTTGGGTATGCCTACTCACGCAATCCATTTTATCAATTCTTTGGCAATTTGCAGGGATGTTGCTGCCCTGAGCAAGACCACCTCTGGGTACCGGGTAGCATAGTCAATAAATACTAGCACATACTGGTGCCGCACACTACTCTGGGGTAGGGATCCCATCACATCCATTGCTACCAGAGAGAAAGGTACATCCACCACGGATAATGGGTGGAGTGGGGCCTCAGCAGGGTGGATCTTTGCGTGCCCACTGACATTCTGAGCAGGCCCCGCACTGGTAGGCAATATCTTCTCCCAGTCCTGGCCAAAAAAACCACCGTGCCACCCTGGCTGTGGTTTTATCTCGGCCTAGGTGCCCCCCCATGGGGTTTGCATGTGCCAATTGCCATACCACCTGATGAAGTCAGGTGGGCACTACCAACTGGGCCTCTTCCTGAACCCCCAGGCTCCCCCTCTGGACCCGGTACACTAGCTGTCCTCTTACCTTGTACCATGGTATTCTGAGGCTCGCCTCTGGTTGATCAACTTCAGTTTCTAGGAGCAGCCTCTTGATAGCCTGGAGTTCTTCGTCCTCCTCCTGAGCTTCTCTGAACTGGGGCCCACTAATCATTTCATGCAAGTCCGACTCCTCTGTGTTTCCTTCTGGCTCTCTTCTGGTTTTGAGCTGCCTAACCACCCATTGCATTCTTTAAGTTGCCATCTCCAAACCTCGGCATCTTGTACTCTATCCAGGACATCTTAAATTGGAGGCCAGTCACGTCCCAGTAATATCTAATATGCCAGACACAAGGAGATCCCTACTAATAGCTTGCCTTGGTGCTCCATAACTTGGAGGTGAACCCAATGACGCTCAATTCTTTTGGTCTCGCCATGGAGGCAAGCCATTCTCACTGGTGTTGCCCGGCTGCCTCATCAGGCGGGAATGAGGTCAGCCTGAACCAATGACTGTGCACACCCCAAGTCTAAAGTGGCTTGAACGGAGTGGTTTTCCATCCATGCCCTCACAACGAGGTGACTCCACACAGCCCCATCTCCCTCGGTGGCATAACTGCAGTCCATAGGTTCACCACTGTTTGTTTCGCTCTCTCTCTCCACACTTCCCTTTGGAGCATTATTGTGTCTCCTTCGTTCTGCAGGGCCGTTCGGGCATTCTCATGACAAATGTCTCATTTTTCTGCACCAGAAACAGACCACTTCTCTTGGTCTACCCCTAAAAGAGGCCCGTTTCCTTTCAGTTTCACAGGGCTGAGCATTCCCCAGGTTCTGCATTGGCCTTTCCTGCCCAAATACTGTTTCAAATGCCGCAAAGTCTTCAGCCAACCTTAACGCCTCATCACAACTAGTTGGTGTGTGCTGCCGGACCCACCTCTGAGTGCACTCGTCCAAGTCATTTTGAAACTGTTCCAAAACTATTTGATCAGCCAGTTCTTCCCAATTGTATTTGGCCGGGCTCACCCATTTATTTAGGAGATCTTGTAATAACTGCATCAGCACCTGGGGTCGCCTCTCATCAGGGGCTTTCTTGGCCTGGAACTGTTTCCTGTAATACTCCAGGTTGATTTCTAGTTGGTACAGAATGACGTTCTTCACTTGCTCATAGTCCCTCACTTCATCCCATGCCAGGGCCCTATACACTGTCTATGCTCTGCTGACTACGAGGGGCCCCAGCTGGCTGGTCCAGTACCCCTTCTCCAGCCCTGTCAACAGGGCATGATGCTGAAATGCTTCAATATATGCCTCTGGGTCATCATCCTGGGTCATTTGGGGCATTTTGAAGGTGGCTACACTATGTCCTAGCCAATCCTGTTGTCTATCTATCATTTGTTGCTGGACATCTATTATTTGGGTAAGAGCCTGCATATTCTGGCTGAGGAGATCTGAGGGGGTCATTGCTGGCAGCTGCATTGCAGAGTAGTCAGTTTCCCACAGATCACCCTGCAAAATCCTGTCAGCTATGCCATTTTGCACCTGTTGGACTTTGAATAGGTGGTCATAGGCAGCCTTCTAGCATTCTCCCGGTCCCATCCAAGGGGTGTGACCCAAGACTTAGGCGTTGGGTCACCCTGAGGGGAGCCCTGACAGTCGCCTGCTGTGGGTTGACTCTATATGTTCCTGGAATAGGGTTTCTCCTTGAGTTTCTTGCTACTCCTGGTATCCCTCACCGGAAGCATTCTTGGGGCTCCAACTCCCCTACACCCCAACCAAGTGCCAACCTTCTGGGCTACTGGATGATGGGTCTTCAGCCCGTTCCTCGGCTTGGCTACTCCCACCAATCGCGGGGTGTACAATTATCTCTGCTTTTGCTCTAGCCCCTCCTCTGAGGCTCTTGCCCAAACTGGCCTTCATCTTTGTCCATGGCCCTGGACCCATGGAGGGTCTTTTGGGTGGGGGTGCCCTCTGTATGCCCTCCAAGATAGGATAGGTCAAGAACAAAAAAAATAAAAAGAAAAAAAAATAACGAAAGGGTCTGGGTGTAGACTTCTGCCCACCCCACTCATGGGTCTGCTGTCTTAGACCACCTCTGGTCCCTCGACATTATCCCTCTCTTATTGGCTGTCCTGCTGGTCAATGTGGTGGGCCCCACCAGTGTGGGGCGAGCCCCTTTTAAGGGATCTCCATCTGACCCCTACTGGGGCTGTCGGCTTCCCTGGAACATTGGCTGGAGAGCGCCTTCACCCCTCAGTGCCCCAGTTGCCTCTTCTGCCATTTCCCCGCCGCTGGCTTTTAAATTCACCAGGCGGCAGTTTTTTTATGATGTCATCCACCGGTGCTGCCACCAGCTGGCAATAAAAGTAGCTGATTAACCGTGCCAGTGGTTCTCCTCAGCGTGGCTCGCTCTTCCCTGCAGGAGGTAAGTGTTTCTTCTTTTCAGGGCTCCTTCCGCTGGGATAACATGGTAACACAATTAGGCTGGGTACAGACATTAAACTTTTAGCAGTACAAGTGATCTGAACAGCAGTACAAGTAATACCTGTAACAGAACAGAAGTTTAACCTACACAGACTGGTTTAAAAATGGCTGTACCTGGTCTAAGATTTGCTGCCCCCACCAAGGGGAGAATGTCTATTCTGTTCACTACCAATCTAAGCTGTACCACTTACAGAAAACTATGTCACTTAGATCGCTTCGTGTCGGGCTTTTTGAATGTCTGTACCTAGCCTTACAGTCTTTTAAGGTAGAGTGCCACCTACTGTCAAAAAGATAATCAGATCTGGAAAAAAAGATAAGAGCATAAATCTAAAATTAAATAAAAACTACAGAATCTAGTGGTGCTCCTAATCTGAGGTCATATCTATCCATTATAAATAAATTTTAAAAATTGAAAATCATTAGTTCCACTACTAAATTAGTGTATTTTTCTAGAAGTGAAACTTAATTTTTTTGTACCCTGGGTGCTGCTGGGGAGGTACAGTGGGGAGTAAACACTTACCTCCTCTCACAGATGGCTGTGGCAGTGGCATGGAATGCTGCTGGCTCAGGGCAAGCCTCCTGAATACAGGTTACTGTGGTGGTGTGGGCTTCTGGGGACTGCCATTATGGCACCCTCTCTGAATTGATGCCTGGACTTGATGCCCTGCTTGCCCCCTGAGGTTACACTTCCATATTTTTCTAAATTAATAAAATCCCATCAAATTCACAAAAAATGATGTTTTTCTTTTTGTATGTATTCTCTTTTTGGAAAATGTCACTGCCTTGCAACAAACGGACCATACTGTAAATCTACAAGTATTGCACAATTGCACATCTTGAGCCTGATTCAAAGTCCAATGAAGTAAATGAGAAAGATAACCATTGACTTCAGTAGGTTTTGGATGTGGGAAGCCAATGAAGAAAATAATCAATATAATGACATATGGCTTGTCTACAGAAAACCTGTCAAATGCAGATGATGAAGCCTAGAAATTTTTCATGCCACTATGAACTGCCTGCCCCTTAAACTCTAAAGCAATGGGCCCCAACCTTTGTTGGCAACAATACTGAGCTGCAAACAACACCCTGTCCACATCAGTTTTAACTTTTACATTTCCTGTGGAAACCAAGCCACTTGCTTGGCATGAATTTTGTAAAGACCATTAGGGAATGGCCATCAATATTTTTGTTGGCTCAAGTGTACATCGATAACTACTAAAAATTTTCCCAGTGAGGAAACAATGGTTAAATGACATCAGATTTTATTATCATGTATTAGTTAAACTTGGCCTTTTTTGGGGTCAAGGCGAAGTTATAAAGAATGGCTAAAATTAATCTGAGCTTTTCATGTGATATTGAAGAGTTAATAAAGAATAGATTTTAAAATGAATGTTAGCATTTGTAATTTTATTTCTTATAGAAGCTCTTCATTGTACGGTGCATGTACAATTTATCAAATTTCTTGGATGTCTATTGAAAAAGTATTATCAAGTTAGACCATGAGGGTGATGAAATCATGGACTTTCTTATAACATTCTAATACAATTTTTGAAATGTTGTACATTCCTTTACCAGACTAGAAAAAGGGATTCTTACCATTGACCTCAATAGACTTTGAATCAGAATCAACTATCATGCTATGATGAATACTATGATCATAAAGACACAATACTTAATTTCTAATAAGTTATAGTTAACACTCTAACAATGTGGCATAATAAATATAAAAGCACAGATAACTTAAAAAATGTTCCTGCCATATGTAAATAAAATATCCTACAGGCAGTAATTTCATCCTAAATTTAAATGAAAAAGGAACCGCACTGGTTATTGAAATAATGCTGTTAATTCACTGAAGAATGAATGAACAGAATTGACCTGAGGAATAGTACTGAGTGGTTGAAATTTAGACAATTACTTTTGGATAGCTTACAATACTTCAAATTTTTGGTAGGGAGGAGTTGAAGTTTCAGGGGTATTTTTTTACAGATCATTTTGTGGAATTTGCTTCTGGAGTATCTATCTCAATAACGTTTGAATTCACACTTCTGTGTATTCAAAATTGTAGTGAAATTGCCATAGCAGGTTTGTTTGTTTTTAATTTGGCCAGTGATTGGAGAGACAAGCAGTAGTACAGCAATAGATATAGAAGACCATGCACATGTATAGACATGTCCACATGCATTCCTCTACCTGCCAAGTCAGGTAGCTAGGCTGAGATGTCTGCAGTTACATTCCAAGTCCTTCAGAGATCAGGGACCTGTCCCAGGTCTGCACCTTTGCATAGAGTAGATGCTGAATAAATGCTTTGTCCAGAATACACTTAAGTTTTATTGTTAGGTTCTGTAGTCAGTACAGTAGTCTCACCAACAAGTCTTCATAGTTAAAGCTGAACATTTATGTGCTTTGCTGGATTGTGCAGAGTGCAAACTCTGAAAGGCTACAGACAAGCAAACTAGTCACTTTTCCACAGAAAGCTTACAAGAGTTTCCCGACCCCCAACCCTCCACCCTATTATTCAAAGTCATACTTTCTCTTACGATGTGACCATCATGGGAACAATATTATTAAACACAAATCAAAACAAAACAAAAAGAAAAAAACCCAGAATTCATACACTCAAATTATATGTGAAAGGATATTGTAAGCCAGATTTATCACAGCCAACAATATTTGTTTAGTAGCAGTGGTTGAAAATAACGTATTTTGGCGAATTTCATTAGAGTTTTTAAATGAGTTCATTTCAATCCTGTTTGTGAACCCTGTACATTCCCCAAATTCACTGTAGGAAATTAACTAACTAAAATAATGAATTTTAAGACAATACCGCAGAAGGAATTCTGCATTTGTAATCATGAACATATTCATTGGAAACCTGATCTAATCAGGTAGCAGAAACAATGTAAGTGGCTTCTGAATAATCTGGAAAACTGAAAGTCTTCATAACCTCAAAAATATTCATTTTCAGTTAAAAACAAACAAACAAACATTACAAATATTTCACCCAGACCCAATAAGCCCATTCCTAGACATGGCTAAGTGTTAGAAGGTTCATAGAATCATAGAAAATTAGGGTTGGAAGGGACCTCAGGAAGTCATCTTGCCCAATCCCCTGCTCTAAGCAGGACCATCCCCAACTAAATCACCTCAGCCGAGGCTTTATTGAGCTGGCCCTTAAAAACCTCCAAGGATGGAGATTCCACCACCTCTCTAGGTAACCCATTCCACTGCTTTACCACCCTGCTAATGAGAAAGTTTTTTTTCCCAATATCCAACTTAAACCTCCCATGTTTCAGCTTGAGATCATTGTTCCTTGTTCTGTCATCTGCCACCACTGAGAACAGTGTAGCTCCATCCTCATACTTCAGGTAGTTAAAGGCTGCTATTAGATTCTTGCTCACTCTTCTCTTCCGCAGACTAAATAAGCCCAGTTCCCTCAGCCTCTCCTCATAAGTGACGTGCCCTAGCCAATGAACCATTTTTGTTGTCCTCCCTTGGACTCTTTCTAACTTGTCCACATCTTTTCTATAGTGCGAGGCCCAAAACTGGACACAATTTTCCAGATGTAACCTCACCAGTGCAGAATAGAAGGGAATAATTATTTCCATTTATCTGCTAGCAACAATCCTACTAATGCAGCCCAGTATGCTGTTAGCCTTCTTGGCAACAATGACACACTGTTCTTCATATCCATCTTATTGTCCACTGTAACCCCCGGTAACTTCCCTTTTTTATGTATTAGAAAATTGGATAACCTTAGCAATTGACCTTTTAGCCGTATTAAAAATATTCGACTAGACGTACAGTATGAGGTTTTAAATGGAAATAGCTATTAACAGTAGCTAAGTCCCTACCTCTTGTCTATGGGTTTGAAAATCTCCCTCTAAGCCTTGTTGTTCCCTAGTTGCTATGGGTGTGTGAAACAGGCTGTATTAGTTTCGGATTCAGAGTCGACCAGTATCAGGGACAGTGATTCAATTCATTGATTCAGATCATTGTCCCCAATTCAATTCGGGCAAATCCGAATCTGAAGATTCGATGCTGATTTGGAGAATCAGCTATTTGGCCATAGACACAGCTTTAAATGTTTTTTCGACATACCTCAAGATGCCAGGCATGGCTCATGAATGCTGCAATGCTGGGGTAGATGGAGCATCCCACAAAAGTGTGGGCCCCCCCCCCGCGCACTCGACGGCAAACCTGGAAATGGACCAGTACTTCCAGTCCATTTCAGGGTCCTCTGGGAAGCATGCTGGGGGTTCCCCTTGTGCCTCCCCAGCTCAGCAATTGGCTGTGGGGGGACCCCAGATGCCCCCACAGACCCAGGAGGCACCAGTTGCCAAGCCATGGGACCATGGGAGGGGGGCCAGCATACTCCCCGATGGACCCAGAAGTGGATCAGAAGTGCTTCTGGTCCACTTCTGGTTCTGCTGCTGAGAGTGCTGGGGAACCTCCTGCACTCCTGTGGGATGCTGCATCTGCCCCAGCATCTCAGCATTCATGAGCTGCCTGCTACCTTGAGGTATGTAGAAAAACATTTAAAACTGTGTCTATGTCCAAATCTCTGAATCTTTACGAATCTCTCTGAATTTATTTGGAGGGTTCCAGTTCTATTCAGAGAGATTAAAGGGTCCTCTGATTTGATTCGGTGGCTGAATTTCTGAATCCTAATCAGGCTGAGTCTCCACTGAATCGAATTAGGGACTAAAGCTTCACACAGCCCTACTAGTTGCAGACATGCAGATTGACATGAGACACAAGGTTCAGCTCAGAGGTATGAACTGGAATTTTTTATTGAAATTGATACCCAGGGCAAGGCAAGGGTCAGGGGAGCATGTACCTTCTTGCTCAGGCTGTGACATGGGCTGCTGCTGCCTTGGCACAAGCTGTCCCAACATGGGCTGTGCCATGATGCAGGCTTTTTAGGGACTGCCTACTTGGTGCCCCCTCTGACTCAGCACCTGGGGGCTGGTGCCCAGGTGCCATTCACCCTGAAGTTATACTACAGACTCAGCCCTTAAGTGTTGATCTGAACTTTCCAAAATACAATGATGTTTGTGTCTAGATTGATATAGCTGGTTCATCTGTTCTGACTGTTTTTGTTCTCTGATTTCAAACATCAAGATATATAGTGCAAGCACTATGCATGATGCAGAGACAATGGAACATTATTCCCTGATTGGAATTATCCTTCCCCATAACTTGTCTTGATATTTTAAATACCTTGCAGTATCCATTCATGATCTTATCATAACATTGAAAATATAATGAAATCAAGTCAATAATAAAAAAGCAAAATGGCGAACAAGGAAATTGGCAAGTATAATGCAAATGCAAATGTTGCATTTGAAAGATGTAGTTCAGGCATTACAACTGTAGAGCGTTTAATTCCATTTCTCATGTCTAGATCTCTCCATTAGGAAATTTAAAAAAAAAAATCACTGTGGGTGTGTCTTCCACATTAATTTAAGCAGGCTTAAATTTATTGTGCATTAAGTTCATGTGCATTACGCATTTTTTGGCACATGTCAACACATGGTGGGACTTTCATAGAGAAGTAAAGCTGGAAGGGACCTCATAAGATCATCTAATCCAAATGGGAATCGGACTTGCAACCTTGGTGTTATTAGCACCAAACTGTGAAGCTAACTTTAGTCCCAGGTCAATCCAGCCCTGCCAAGTGGCCCTGTGGCCACCGGGGGGAAGCTCTAGCTCCAGACACATGGCTGCCAGAGCCAGCTTCCTGAACTTGGAAGCCATCTTGAAAGCACACCCTCTACACTGTGACCTCTGGGCTAACGCTTCCTGTGTCAGAGCAGCAGCGTGGCAAAAACACAGACAGCATGTACCTGCTCTGCTCCTGCCACAGCTGCACTTCCCAGCCCTGCCTGCCCCAGTTCCTCACCCTGGCACCCATGTACAGGGTCCCCCACTCTTCAGGGCTGCTGCAGGTGTCCTGGTCACCCACCACC
>NW_005841933.1:129773-135112 GCF_000455745.1 Alligator sinensis
TGCTGCTGCACAGCTGCTACCGCCAGCAAGGGCAACCACGGGCTCCAGGATGCCCCTACCGAGACATCTATCACCTTTCTGTCTCACCAGTCCTGCTGCCTCTGGGCAGCCCACCGCACCAGCCAGCACTGGAAGAAGTGCATTATGCTGCAGAAATGGGCTAATGACCATTGGGTCAACACATTCCAAATAACCAGGGCCACCTTTGAAGACCTGCTGTGCCATTTCCAGCTCCACCTAAAGTGCCAGCACACAGAGATGTGTTCAGCCATCCCTGCTGACACATGCCTGCCCCACCACCCACACATCCCATACCGTCTACTCACCCCCCAGCACTACTCAAGGACATGCACATGTTTCTAATTAAAAACTTTATTCCCCTCGCAACCCTCGCCCCCATCCCCCCATCTGCCCCCTCAACCAACAGAGCCCCCTCTCTCCTTCCCCAACACACAGAGCCCCTCTCCCACCTCCGCCACCCACTAACAATAAAAAGCCCTCCTCCAAAATTGAAAACTATATACATCACTCTCAGTTGCTTTCTGAGTCCCAGAGTTGTGGGCTGTGCAGTGGGGGTGCCCAGGGTGCAGAGCCTGGTAGCAGGCAACCAGCACCCTGGCTGTGGACAGTTCTCCACAGGTAGGTCTGGGGGCTGCAGTGAATGCTAGGGCCTCCTGTGGGTGGGAGGCAGCAGAGGTCCTCCTCCAAGGCCCAGGCAGAGGCCTGCTTCAGGGCAGTGGGTGGGACCCAGGGACCCTGGATGACCAGTTGCTGCTGCAACAGCTTCACACAGCACTGCTAGAGGGCATCCAGCTGAGCCCATTATGCTTACTGCACCTGGTTCCATACCTCCTCCTGGGTGTTTTCCCAGGTGATGTCCGCATCCTGCCAGGCTAGCTCCTATGCCAACTATGCCTGCTGCTGTACCCCCCAGTTCTCAACAGCCACCACCAGCCACTAGAGCAAGAGGGTCCAGTCCCTGGGGTGTCACTGATGCAGCTGGACAGCTACAATGGTGGGTGGCTGCAACCATGCTATGAGAGTCCCACAGGGCCCTGCAGAGGTAAGAGACAGAAGCCTTTTGTGCAAGATTGAAAGATTTCATGGGTAATACCAGAAGCCCTGCTCTGCCCAGGCTCAGATTGGAGGTCAGCCATGCGCAGGTGCCCTGGGACAATGGAAAGCTGTCTGGGAAAGGCTATGCCCAGGCAGCTGTTATCCAAGCCCCTGGCCCCACTTTCTCCCCTGGGTCCCTCCACACAGGGGGCCTCTCCAGGGAGGTGCCTCAGGGCTGCCTCTCCCCATGCTGCCACTGCACTCTGAGCATGCCCCTACTGCATGTGCCCCAGGCAGTGCAGAATAACCTGTCTGTGAAGGTGGAGGGCTGCCCGAGCCACTACACCCTGTTGCTGTTCTGGGCACACCTGCATTCCTGGTTTGGGACCCTGAACTACAATGGGATGAGGACAAGCCTGGGATGCCCTGCAACCTCAACTGCTTCCTGGAGAATTACCTGTGGCAGTGCTAAATGTCCCTGCTCCCCACTGCCAAGGAGTATATCACTGTGGGCATTGATGCCTACCTCAGCATGTGAGAGGCTTGTGCCTACCTGGCAGCAGGGACACCGGGATGTTCAATAAAGTTCTGAACTGTGCCCTGCCTCTCTGTGTGCTGTGCAGGGGAACCTGGGCCTAGGAGAGTGTGGGCAGGCTGGGCTGGGAGCAGGACCAGGGACTTGAAGCGCTCTCCCCCAGTGTAGGACTTACACATATCTGGGTCTGGTGACACTGGGAGCTCGATGTGGGGCTCCCCATCAGTGACAGCATCCAGCTTTGACTAGTGTCCATGGGCTGTGGTGAGCTCTCCTCCCCCCCCCCGACCCGGGGGAGGAGCTGGCACTGCTGGTGCCCAGCAGTGACATGGCCAGCTGCTCCTTGTGGCAGGGTTTGGGGCTGAGGGTAAGGCAGCTGCTAGCCTGGGCTCCCTGAGCTTCCAGTGGATGCAGCAGCTGGGGAGATGGGTGGAGTGGGGTGCTGAAGGTTCAAGTCACTAGAGGCATGAGGGCAGAGTGTGGGTGAGGGAAGACTGCCTCCGCTGTGGCACTTGTAAGGGTGCAGCTTGGGTTCTGGGGCACCAAAACGCAGGTCAGCTCCCGCATAAAGGCATGGTCTTCTGGGCACAATTGGATCAATGACTGAAGTCAGTCATGGACACCCACTGTGCCATAGTTTCATAGTTGGTAGGGTCAGAAGAGACCTGAGCAGACCATCAAGTCCGATCCCCTACTGTGGGCAGGAAAGAATGCTGGGGTCAAATGACTTCGGCAAGGTGTCTATCTAGCCTCCTATAGAATACCCCCAGGGTAGGAGTGGGCACCACTTCCCTTGGAAGTTGGTTCCAGATCCTAGCCACCCTAACTGTGAAGTAGTGCCTCCTGATATCTAGCCTGAATCTACTTTCCATCAACTTATGGCCGTTATTCCTTGTTACTCCCAGTAGTGCTCGGGGGAACAGGGACTCTCCTATTGCCTGCTGGTCCCCCTTGCCCAGTTTATAGACTGCCACCAGATCCCCCCCCCAGCCTTCTCTTGTGGAGGCTGAATAGGTTCAGGTCTTGTAGCCTCTCCTTGTAGGGCCTGGCCTGCTGCCCCCTGATCATGCGAGTGACCCTCCTCTGGATCCTCTCAATGTTGTCTACATCCCTCCTGCCCGCAAGACCCTGGCAATCACAAGGCACTGATGTGCATTCCAGGAGTGGCCTCACACATGTATCCTGGCTGAAATGGCCTCATAAACATGGGTGTTCAAGTGCCTGTTCTGCGTGAAATGCCTCTGAACATCAGCCCTGCCCCAGAGTGCCACAAGGTTGTGCAACTGTGCAACTCCTCTTGGGTCAAGTTGGGCACTTGAGATGGGAATCAGCACACAGGAAGGGCCAAGGCTTGATGGGGAAAATGTGCTGGATATGCCCCTGCACTGGCTGTTTGAACCCCTGAGCATTGTCCCTGCAATGCTAGCACTGGAAGGCTTCCAGCAGCATCCAGGACAAGGCCACAGCCAGGGACTGGGAGCCATGTGGCAGAGGTACTTCACCAGAGTACCTGCAAAGAGACAGAGCTGTGGTTGAGCAGGAGCATGGAGCAAGTGCTGGCCCTGCTGCCATAGAAAGCAAGGCCAGCAGCCCCGGGGGGAATCTCAGGGCTGGTCAAGGGATGCAGCAGGCTGCAGCCCTTTGCAACACTCACATGTGGCCAAGGAGAAGCTCCAGCTAGGGGACAGGACAGGCAGAGACTGCCTGGGTCCTGTTCATGGGGGCACACGGGGACTGGTAGGTTCCTGCAGAGAGCACTGGCTCCTCCAGGCTCCCTGGTGTGTGTGCCCCAAGGCACAAAATGGCTGAAGGTTTTTATTGCCTGCAGCTAGGGGCTGCCAGAGAGCAGCCTAGCCCTGGAGCAGGAGAGGCAGCCAGCCAGGAGCCCTGGGGCTGGGCTCTGGTTGGCCCCCCAAAGGCTGGGCAGACCCAGCGCTGAAGTCCCTGCATTAATGTGCATTAATGTGTCTACACATGTGTTAATACACTTTAACTAATTGCACCTAAATTTGGTACTTGCTTTATGCAGGTATCAAATTTAGGCATGATTAGCCTAAAATTGCCATTTTTAAGGTGCATTAAAGGTGTGCATGTGTAGACATGCAGCCTTAATGCGCCTTAAAAATTGGGCTAGTGTTCATTAAAACCCCACATGGAGACACACCCACTAATGACTGTAGTTTAAGCAGAATTTATAAGGTTCAGGAAAATCAACTGTCTTCAGATTCGTAAATACAGAATGCCATACACTGTTCTTCCAGGACATGATGAAGAATTTCAATATTGGTATATTTGTCATACTTCTTCCATGAATAAAATGAAGCATTATTTTCAAACCAGGACTTCCTACAATATATTTAAGAAAGTATTTTTCACTACCTGGACACTGATGTTGCAAGACCACCATCTAGTGTGACTTCTGCTGCATTACACCAAGAATTAATAGAGTCAACAAAATGATGCTAAAAAGATTATTTAGAAAAGTTAGCTCACTGCAGGCTTTTCCCTCCTGGACCATTGACATGTTTTCCTCTAATGTATATTAAAAAAGGCAAAACTTTTTACCTGGTGAAAATTGGGATTGTTTTCATTAGCCCAGGTTCCTTATTCTTGTTTACTTCTCTGTTGGAGTGCATATCCTTTAACAAGGCATGTGTGTGTGACTGTATACATATATAAATGATACAGATATACTGCTGGAATAGACAATTAGAGCCAAATCCATCAGTATGCTCCAGCTGCCTTTGCCATACCAGTGAGGTGGGAAAGTTTTAAATTCTACCTAATCTGGCATTCCTATCTTCTTGTGTCAGTAACTGTTATCTAATCTTTCACAAGAAACTTAAAACAGGAAAAACAAAATAACCCATAATGTACCTCGATTTACTTTTGCTGCTTCTTATATAGGTCTAAAGCTCTTTCATTTACACTTACTTATACCCTCTCTAAGCGTCTGTGCTGAATGGCATTTACAGGTATTATGGCTCAGCCTGTAGGCCCCAGTCCAGTCCCCCATTAATACTGAATTTTGTAAGCATCTTCCTCCTCACTGCTGAGCAGCGCAGTAGCATAATGAGCTGTAGAGAGTGGGAGCATCAGTCCTGTGTTCCCACTTAGAGGGGGTGCATGGATGGCCACCATCACCTCTGACAACCCAGCTGCCCCAGCCAGCCCTGTTCTTGCAGCTGCTGCCACCAGGGAAGAGACTTGCGGGTATTATACATCTAGTGTGGCACTAGGATATGTTGGGGAGTAGGGGAGAGGTTATTCCAGGTTCCTTAGCATCATCCAGAATGCAGCCCTTCTAGAAATTGGAAACAAATTTTCTTTTTGTAGCAGCACCAAATGTGGAAGTTCTTTTAGCCTGCTATTTCATTTGGTTTTCCTGGCCTAACATGCTGGTCAGTTTTGAGTGTTTGTAGTAGTTTGAAACAGCTCTACATCTACTCAATGAGACCTTCATGGCTGTGACCCAGGTATGTATAATGTGGAACTGTCATGAAAAAAATATCTAAAGACCTTGTGGGATTAAGAGGGGCATGCAAAGGCTCTGGATGCAAAGGGAAGGGAGAAAGCATATAAAACAGGTTTGAACCATCTGATCATCCTAATCTCAAGCATATTCTAGCATTTTTGGAGCAATAAAACTAGTAACTAGTATGTTATATTATGATTGTATTATTTCACAGACATAGATGTTAGGGTTGGAAGGGACCTCAATGGATCATCAAGTCTGACCCCCTGTCTG
>NW_005841933.1:135122-157367 GCF_000455745.1 Alligator sinensis
TGCGGAGGTCAGATGACCCCAGCCAGATGCCTATCCAGCCTTCTCTTAAAGACCCCCATGGTAGGGGAGAGCACCACCTCCCTTGGAAGCCCATTCCAAATTTTGGCCACCCTTACCATGAAGAAGTTTTTCCTGATGTCTTGCCTAAATCTGCTCTCTGTCAGTTTGTGACCATTGTTCCTTGTTACTCCAAGAGGCGCCCTGGTGAACAGAGCATCTCCGATACCTTGCTGCGCCACCCTAATGAATTTGTAGGCAGCCACAAGATCACCTCTCAGCCTTCTCTGGTGGAGGCTAAAGAGGTCCAGGTCCCTTAGTCTCTCTGCATAGGGTTTGGCATGTAAACCCTTAACCATATGAGTGGCCCTGCTCTGGACCCTCTCGAGGCTATCCACATCCTTCTTAAAGTATGCACCCAAAACTGGACTCAGTACTCCAACTGCGGTCTGACCAATGCCACATAGAGGGGAAGTATCACTTCCTTGGTTCTATTTGTCATACATCTGCTGATGCATGACAAAGTGTGGTTAGCTTTGCTGATGATTTCATCACACTGATGACACATGTTCATCTTGGAGTCCACTATGACTCCAAGATTCCTTTCTGCTTCTGTGCTGCTGAGAGGGTCACTTCCTAGCCAGTAGATATGCTGGATAATTTTACTCCCTAGGTGCAGCACTCTGCACTTGTCCTTGTTGTACTGCATCCTATTGTGTTTTGCCCACTTTTCCAACCTGTCCAGATCTGCCTGCAATCATTTCCTACCCTCCGGAGTGTTCACTTCCCCCCACAATTTAGTATCATCTGCAAACTTGGACAGAGTACACTTCACACCCACATCCAAGTCACTGATGAAGACATGAAAGAGTACAGGTCTAAGGACCGAGCCCTGTGGGACCCCACCATCCACCTCCTTCCCACCCACATGGGTGACAAACAGTAGCAACAAAACTTCTGCATGAGAAAGTAGTCCTTCATGGACCTGTTCAAGTGGCCTGACTTCTGGTGCCATAGCACACAACTGAAAGAATCTCTACCAATAGAGAAGTAGATTGATATTGCTATATGAAAACTGACTTCCCCAAGCTGAAAAATCCATGGCTAATTACTGTGGCGATGGTAAGTTAAAAAGTGACAGAGAGGTAATTACAAAAAGAGATTTGCAATGTCATTATGAGGGTTGTTGATCCAAGAGTTCTTTGAATCAGGAACCAGCTCAAAATTATAGCCAGCTTTCAGAGAATGGGGTAACCAAACAGAAGTCAGGGGCAGTTTGCTGTTGTGGGCCCATGTTTTACCCTCTGAAGCAGCCAACAAGTGTAGCAACACAGGTTTGGCTTAATTGACCAGAAAGGAAGGTTCAATAATGCTAATGTAGAAAGCACTGGCTAGCTGACAGATACCAGGGTTCTGAGTTGAAGCATTCATATGCTTGAGCAAGATAGCCATCTGTATTTTTGCCCAAAGACATGGCCAGGGGACTTGATTTTATGGGGACCCAGCATAACCTCATTTGCTATGGCTTTATGAAACTATACCCAAACAGAACATTAAATTATACTCAACCAAGCGCTTGGAAAAACTGAAGGTAAGAAGGCACTCCTTCCAAAGTCTTTTGAAGGCCAGCAATGCAAACATTGCACAAATGACTGTGGCCTGCTGTGCTCTGCAGAACATCTGCTAAGCTAGACGTAAGTATTTCACATGGAGCCTGGACATTTATAGGCTCCTTGGCTGATTTACACAACCAGAAATGTCCCCATAAACTGTACAGGCTGAGGATTAAGAGAGGTTAATGAAATTAGGAATGCCATATGTACTCATATCTATACCACACAGGGCATAGATGGCAGTTTTAATGAGTAACCATCTGCCAATGCATATGTTGTTCTGTGGGTCACAACCCCCCCCAGAAACCCATGCTCCTAATTTGTTACAGGGCTAAGAATTAGCTGTCATACTTAAAAAAAAAAAAATGTCTAGTGTGAGGGGCTGCTAATCTGCAGGATATTTCGCCCTTGATGAATTTTATAGCTTGTGCCAGATAAAGAGTTGAATTTTTGCCAACTATTACTTTCCCTGCTTATTGGCTTGAGACTGGGTGCTATTTAACTAGCTTTATTTATTTTTTTAAATATTTCAAGAAAATATTTTTAAATATTGCAAGGACTTCCTACTTCGTTTCAATAGGGTGGACAGGAATATGCAAAACTTTATTAAGTTCACAAATATTTACAATAACATATTTAAGAATGTAGTGCAAAAGGAGAATAATATTCCAGGACAGAATTGTCTCACAGTATGTGAAGGAGCTTCTTAAAAGCTGGTGAAAGCACAATCCACAAGCAAATGGTCAAGCACGTAGGTGGCATGTAGGTGGCCCAGCAAAATTTGCCCTACCAGCTAAGCTAATTTACCAATTAGAACTCCTGCTACATGAAAAACTTGAAAACATCACTTCCCAGGAGCAAGGAAAGATCATGATGAAGACTGATAAACTATGAAACAACGACAATTTGAATAATACCTACCATCAAGCATTTGTCTAGCAGAACAAAAAAGGCAGAACTACCAAATGTCATGAACTTCTCCACTGAGGGCTGAAATGCTTTTTGTCTTCAGAAATTGTGAGCATCCAATGAATTGCGTGCCCCAAAATATTGTCCTCCCTCCCCAGAAAGTTTCTGAAGAAAAAAGCAAAGAAAATACATACTTCTAGAGACTTCTATCATTAATAAATGTTCTCTGCTAATGAAGTTATATAATTGACAAACCTAATCACAAACTCATTTGGATAAAAGTTTTTCTTGGGCTGTAACCATAAACACTGTATTTATACCAATCATGATAATGTATTTAGGGGAAAAAATAAATTTTACTTAACAGTAGCCTAGAAGTAACCATGCAGTTATAATCACAAAGACAATAGCGGGTAATTTAAAGTCTGGCTTATGCTTTTTTAATTTTTTTTTCTTATTATTTAGTAGCCATCTTAGCACATATGAGATTACTGGGTGGGGAAGGGAAACAGGTAAACTGATGCATAAATCTTTATGCAGCTTCTTCCCTAAACTGAAGTCTGTCACACCCTAATTTTGCACTTACTGACCATCTACAAGAAACCCTGCCCCTTTACACCAGAACTTCCCTCAAAAACTATGAGGATGACAAACAGCACTTACTGGAGCTGAGGTTCTGGTTTCTCAGGATAGCACATTGCAAGGGCATCCGTGGGTTCACTGAAAACTTCCTCCCCAAAATCATCCAAGATGTTCAGAGAAACAGGTTGCTATGCAGGCTGTTCTGGGTTCACCACACATATAAGCTCCATAGTTATGGTCACATCCTAGGACTGCTCTGTCACTCTCTGCTCTTGCTGAAATGTATGTTTTCAAGGAGAAAGAATGGGGTTGTGGGAATTAGCACGGGTGATCTTCAGGCTCAGTGGCAAGTTCCCCATTTAGCTGCATAAAGCAAAGGGACAAAGATGAGCTATTACCAGACTTCTGCCACGCCTTGTTGTTTAATAATTGGTTTCTCAGTTAGGTGGGAGGCTGGCTTTTTGTGGCCCTGTTCTCCTGGGCGTATGTATGTAGCTCCAGCCACCCCTGTACTGCATCCCAAGCCTTGGAGATGACACACACACCCAATGTTCCCTCACACCACGACTGGTGCTCCCAGGTTTCACAGGGACTCTCACTCCCTCCCCAGAGCAGTAGGTCATTGTGTTTTCCCTTGCTGTAATTTTTGACCCACACTCAGCCTCCTTGCAGTGGAGGACTTACCAGAGTCAAGACTTGCCTTTAGCTTCCTGGCTGAGCCCCCCTGTTCAGCCTCAGGCCCAATTATGGCCTCAGGCATCTGAAAACATACCTTGGCCTACTCACCTCACATGGGGTTCCTACTATGCCCACTCTAGGACCTCTATACTATACCCTACCCTGGGGTATTCTCATCATCTTCACAATGAACTACTCATGGGGCTGGCCCATGCACTGCCCTTGAGGCTTACTCCCAGTTTAGCCCTACTCAATGTACCCCTGGGATTGCCCTTCAGGCCTACTCTCTGTTCAGCCCTACTCAGCCCCCCCTCATGCACAGCCATTCAGGCCTACTCCCCTTCAGTCCTACTCTGTGCAGGGCCACCTACATCCCTGCCCTCTCAGGGCCTTTACAACCGCCTACATCCTCTCTTGGGCTACACTATTCCCTGCCCCACCCCTGCTTTCCAGGGCTACACAACTATCTCCAATGGGGGCCTCCAGGCTCAGGTGGCCACAGGCATCCACTCCTCTCCTGGGGTCTTCCCCCCCCTAAGGCTCAGGTGGCCGTAGCTGTGCCTGGCCCTCTTACACACCAAATTGTGGGGGTTAGGGGTTAAGGTGTCCCGACCCATCTTTCACCGTGGTGGTAACTGGCTTGGCATTTCTTGGGGGCTGTCCCACCATGAACAGCCCTACCAGGCCACCCATCCCCAGCAGGGTGCAGTTTTAGGTCGTGCCCAGGATCAAGAAACTCCTTCTCTTACCTTCTGATGTTCCTGCTGCAGCTCAGCCAGGTGATGTTTCTGCCTGGGCTGGCATCAGCAAACTGCAGCCTCTATATACCTGGTTCTCAAAATGGCTGCCACCATCAGGCACCTGCTAGCTACCTGACTCTACTCTTAAAGTGGCAGGCACCCAAAGGTGCACTGCCACAAACGTGTTTCATGAACTTACATCATTGCAATTTAGTCTAGCAAATACCTAGCAGAAAACACTACTTTGATATTGATCAATGAAGTGGGGTTATCTACATTCTCATGTATTATTTTCTGACAGGTTGGCAAGCCCATGCTTGCAGCATCACCGCTGGCATGCCCTGCCCACCTGGGCACCACCCTGAGTCCTAGTCGCCTGCTACTACTTCATGTTATTTGAGATCAGTTGGAGGTGCTGTTCAGTGCTTCCCACTGGCCCCAGGAAGCTCAGCTGGTAGATCTTCTGTGAGGCTCCACCATCCCTACACCTCACCCCTTTTGATTCAGGTGGTCCACTCTGGTCTTGGTGATGTCTGCGATGGGCCACTGGCACCACCCATTCTTCTGGTGCATCTGCCTGCACAGTCCCTGAAGAAGCGTGGTGAGGTCTTCTTGGCCAATGGATGCACACCTTAATGATAATAAAACTAAACATGTGCACATGGTATGGGCAAGCAGGGCATTGTTGCTACCTCCACCCAACACTTTACTTTAGTTTTCTGTGTTCGGTGAGGTGGGCTTCACCTGGCCTCTGCTGGGTTCCCCTTTGTGGGTATTCCCCAGGTGACCTGGGGTTCTAGATCTGCTGGCACCCAGCCACATACCCCTGTACTTCGGGCAACTTCCCCTCATGCTCCCTAGAGTACTTTGTGATCACTGCTGCTTTAACACTGGATTTTGGGGCTGTTCCCACTCAAATGTGGCAACAGTGGTTATAGAGGCACCGGACAGGTTTTCTCCCCCAGTGGGCTCTGCCACTCCTTCTTGGGCTGGCCTCCTCCCATCCCAGCTGCCCTCATGGTACCTTTCAGCATCATGCTATGTGAGCAGAGGCTCAGTCAGGTCTGTGCCATTGGGTTTGCCTTTCATGGCTTCCATGCCAATACCTCCTCTTTCTCCTACCAGTGCTCAGTCATGCACAATGTCTCCTTTTCTGGCGGGGCCTTCTGCCGCTGGAAGGAATCCCTGCTGTGATGCCACAGGTAAGTGTGAGGCTTATCTCCATGGGAGAGTTCCCATGGCAACCAGGACTCCTGCAGCCTGGACTGTTGATCTGCCCCCATGGGAATGTGCTGCTCCTACTCCAGCTGTGGGGAGGGCTTCAGGTTGCACTTGGAGTGTTCTCTCTTTTTCCCTGCCCCCATGCTGGCACTGAGGAGTTCCTTTTATCCCAGGAGTCCTCCTTTTATCCCTGCAGGCCCTCTTCTGGTCATGTGGTGCCAGCCAATTCCCCAGCAGACTGGCCACCTGGATGCCAGCACTGAGGTAAGTGTGCCATAGACCTGTCACAGACAGTTAGCTGTTCTTCAAGAGCATGTGTTCAAACTGGCAGAGTGGAGACTGGGCTGGTAGGTGCTGTGTGGTGAAGCTTATCAGAAAACTGACTAGGTTAACAACAAATAGAGAGTTGTAGAGTGCTGTCCATCTTTGATGCATTATAGAAAGGAACAGGCCTGCAGAAAGTCCAGAAGGAAAAGGAATAGAAAATGGTGGGATTGTTGGTGGAGGACTGCCTGTATTCAAACCCGGGAGCTACAACCACAAAGCAGATGGACTATGTTGTAGCAGGTCTGAGGGTGGCTATGGTGCCACCTGGCAGCCATGTTAAACCTGCCTCACTACAACTCCCTGTGTATTCCTTCACTGTTTTACCTGCCACACCTTGACATACACTTTATATAAAGTGGGAGGCTGCTCTCAGAGTCTTCAAGTGACCCTAGTTGCACCTAACTGCAGATTTTCAGTCCTATTAGTCTCTCTCTGGACTCTTACCTGTGCCCTATCAGCACTTATTCTGCACATTCATGGCCCTGCTGGCTTTGTCCATGCCAGTGGCATTAAATTTTTTTAGGGGCATTAATCATGGTTTCCAGCCATCCATATAGCTATAGCCATACCTCGCAGGTCTCACTCCATCATCCTTCCCTGGATCTCTGGTCCTGCATTAATTTCCTGGCATTTGGGCCCCTGGTCCTACTCATGACTTCAGCCTGCTTGATCTCCTTCGCTTTACTTCTTTTACCCTGGGCTCTCTGGCCATGTCCTCTCTAGCTCTAGGTCCCCCAACCCTGTTTGACTACAGCTCACTGTGTTCCTGTCCCCTTTACAGGGCTGCTCACTTGCTGCCTCTGAACTACTTGGCTCTGAACCACAATCTACTGGTTTCTAGACATTTGCAGGTTTTTATCCTGAACTCAGTCCCTGATAATGCCTCATGCTGCCCTTCAGACAGTCCAATAAATAGTATGCAAGCAGTCTAGGATGCCTCCAGCCTTGCTGTCTGGCTTTGCTCCCTTGGAAGCCCCTCAGCCAGTCCTCATAATACAACCAAATTAATAAAGAAAAGCTATCTTATGGAAGGATCCTTACTGGCTGCCAAGAACCTACGAGAAATGAAAAAAAAAAAGGATTGATGGGCAAATAGAGGTCAAGAACTATAAATTGAAGTGAGAGCTGACAAAAATCAACTTTTAAATCAGTTTTGCTAGTAAACAAATAGCAAAAGGGTTTTTTTTTCAGATCTATAAATCAAAAGAGAATAAGAAAAGATGAAGTGGGAGTCTATGCCTTAAGGATGAGGTAGAGATGAAAGTATAATGTATGGCCCAAAAATGAAATGAATACTTCATCTTAATTTTCAATGAGAATGATGTTTTCAGCATGGAGGAAAAGGATAGTTGGCTAATAGAAAAAGGAAATGGAAACAGAAATTACCATATTTACTTGTGTACAACACACTGCAAATAAAACATGCACCTATTTTTTGGAAGTCAGAATGCAGAAAAAAAGTTTTCCAGACTCATGACCTCCTGTGTGATAGAGTAAGTACTCCTGAGAACATAAAGTATGCAGGAAGTGTGGCAACCCAGGAGACAGTGTGGGTAAGGCAGGAGGAAGCAGGAATTTCCTGATGCCAAGAAGTTGATATTTATTAACTCCCTAAATTTAAATAAATAACGTTTTCCCTTTTGATACCTAAAGCTTTGTTACAAGCCTACTTATGTTTTTGCTTTCATTTAATTTGAGTGGAATCAACTCAGTTCCTCATTATTTTCTATGATTAAGGACCTTACAGCGAGATGGAGCCATCTTCATGCCTTGCTCTCATCCTGAGGGGCTGATTTGCAGGCATTTCCCAGTGACCCTGCCTCATGCTGCTGATTGGCAGAGAGGCCCCACCACTGCTGCAGACAGTTAGCTGTCTTAAGCATGTGAGAGTGGCTGCAGGGATTGCCATGTTGTCTAAGTATTGCGGTAAGGATTGGGAGATTCTAAAACAGCATATTATATCAATAATATTCTGATGGGGGTGGGGGGGGGCGGGAGGCAGTGATTTAGTGGGAAATTGCAACCAATGGAATATTTCCCAGATATACCATCAGTTTTTTCAGTTTCTGCAAAAACTGTGAAACCGCAAATTAAATAGGTCCCTATGTATAATTAACTCTTCTATAATATCTCTGTTATTTCCCAAGTTTAAAGGACCATAACCTCTTTTGATTCATTGCCACTTTGGTAAATAAATCTGTATCCATCCAGAAATGTCTTGGCCCTACCATTATTAGTGAAAATACTCTGTTTCCAGGAGGACTAAGTCTATGTCACATAAGGTTATAGACCCCCAGACCTTTGTAAGGGAAGCAGCAAGACTTAGTTCTTTACTGTAAGTAGTTCTTTATATAAATTCCTGTAAATAAAGCATTATTTCCATATCAAACCTCATCAAGATACTACCAGCAGCTCACTTGCTGCTTCAGACAGAAGCTAAAATGCTCAGCCAGTTGCTTTGGCTGTGAGAGGGCTAACACGGGACTCTACCCCTTCAGCTTTCTGGGCTAGACACAAGCAGCATACTGGTAGCATGCATGACATGCATGGTCTCCAGAAAAGAAAACATTTTCCCTGCTTAAGACATGCACCCCAATTTGGGGGAATGAGTTTTAGAGAAAAGGCGTGCATTGTATGCAAGAAAGTACAGAAGCAGAGTAGTAGAAGAATCTTTCAGAATTTCATATACTGAATGTAGGGAGACAAGGTAATCCACATAACAGAATTCTGTAAGAACTCTTGCAAATCTAGTAGCAAATAGTTTAATACATATATTGAATCAGGGTAGATGTATTTGGTTGAAGAATAGCAAATATAGTACCTATATTAAGAAGAGGAAAAAGGAAAAAAGATAATCTGGGTAATTACTGACTCTAGTCTGATTTCAGTGTCATATAAGGCATTACAACAAATACTGAAGGAAAAATAATTAATAATATGAATGTAAATGGACAGAGGGATAAAATGCAACATGATCCAAAGGCAGATCAGCTAAGCAAGCCTGATGTCTGTCTTTGATAAGATTAATGATTTTCTAGATAAAGGTGATTCAATAGATTGCATCCATTTGGACTTTTGTCAGACCTTTGAAATGGTATAGCATGGGAAATTCTCAGTTAAGGAGGGTAGAATGAAGATTAATAAAGAAGTGTCAAGTAGGTAAGGAACTGATTGAGGAGGAGGCCATAATGTGTAGTGTTGGAAGGGAAAGGCTGGGGTGAGTAGAGTTTATTAGTGAAGTTACTCAAGGATCAGCCTTAAGATCCGTTTTATTAATATTTTCAGTAATGGTGTTGCTAGAAAAAGTATGGGTGTGCTAATGATTTTTGCTAACACAAAGTTAGGAAGCAACACTAGTACTGAAGATCTGGATATCACAGAGGTAAAACTAGAACGCTAGAGTAACTAAAACTGGATGAACTCTACAGTACAAAATTCCAAGACATTCGCTTAAGAATCTACTATGCTCTGGGAGCTGGTGAGTTGGAAATGACTGAAAAAGAGCAGGATTTGGATGTAGTAGATACTACAGCTGCCAATATGATGCAGCTGTACAAAAGTAATCATTGGAAGTATCAAACAAGGTTTCCAGGAAGCAATAAAGGAGCATTAATGACATTACATTATAAGTAGCAATAACTGGTACAATCTCACTTGAAATACTGTATACAGTTCTGGCCACCCCAGTTCAAGAGAGCTGAACTTACACTGAAACAGCTGAACAGTAGGTCTACTAGGGTGATCAAGGGAATGGCATGCCTATCATACAAAAAGGAGACTATAGCAGAGCTTTGATTATTTAGCAAATTGTGGGAGGGCATATGGTTACTCTCGATAAAAACATCCTTTAAGCAAAGGACAATGCTGGCCTAAGCAGATACAAACTGGCCATGAATAAATTTAGGTTGGAAATTAAATGTCTAACTATCACAAAAGTGAAATTCAGGAATAACATTCCAATAGGAGTACTAGGTGCAAAATAAGACAAGCTTGATATGGTTATGAAACAGATTGCATGACAGAGTGTTTGCAAGGAGCAGGAGATTGGAATCAAAGACTTAGAGATCCCTTCCAGTTCTTTGTGCTTACGTTCCTACATGGGTTCCTAAACACACATAATTTAAAAGAATAGGTCAGCTGGCTGCAAAAAGGGGGGAAGCTTTAACTTCATGAGAATAAGGCCTCCTCTACACATTACAGATATAATGCAATTAACTGGTTAATTGAGCAATTGCCTTAAGACTAGATATATCTGCAAAGTATCAATCACACTATAAAAGCTCCAACCAACTATACAGTTAGATCTAAAAAAATGTGTATTAAATTTATAGCTCGTTGCTATTGTACTTTAATTTGCATGCATAGCGGGGTCTCCCCTGTGGCTGAGAGCCCCATCAGATGCCAACTCTGGTCCTGGCAGCATGTGTGCCATAGCAAGAGGCACAATTGTGTGGATCATGCAATAGATTCCATTGCGCCTTTACCTGCACATGTAGATGAGGCCTACAACTAAATGCAATGCCATAGTTAAAATGGGTTTGTAATTTTTGTCTGATAAGAATTGGATTTTATCTACATGCTCCAAGAGGTTTCTTCAGTACTAGAAACTCTACAGACAAACCTGCAGGGTGCAATGTTGTAAGGTATCCAATTAGAAATAATAAGAATACATTAATCAAAGCAGTACAAAAAGGTAATTTATTTATTTGAGACAATGATTTCTACCTTATACAGAATATAAAATACAGAAACAAGTGCCAGAGGTGAATCTCTGCTTCTGCTTTCTATCTTGCTAATTTGAGAAACAGTTTTAAAATATGCCTTTCATAATCAAGTGTTTAAAATTTGCTATGTATCGTCTAACATTATCTACAATTTAAAAGATAACAAAATATGGATTATCATCAGTGTGTAATAAGCTGTTGTATACTAGTATTAAGAAGCTGAAATCATTGGCAATATTTAGCTCTGCTGTATATTACATGATTTAGCTAGGCTATATACATCTGCTATCAAAGAATAAGTATAAGCATGGCCAAGGAATTTATTTTCTCTCCTGTCTGAAAACAGGCCTTCAGAAAGAAAGAGCTATCACACATCTGCAACAGAAAAGTTGTTTGCAGTGGGGCTGACTGTGAACATTCAAGATCAAAAAGCTGTTCTTACCATGCAAATTCCTGGCTTCAGTTCAGTCAAGAAGATTTGGACTCAGGGCCACATTATACCAGGGTTCTTTGACACCTGGTATAAAAAAAATGCAAGACTAAATTATTTTCTTGTAAGGGGATAAATGGTCTATCATATTCACAGCAGGCTGTATCTTATTGTTTACAAACTGGTGAACAAGGATAATAGTCATAGTAGCTGCTGAGGCACAACACATTCAGCACACTTCTGTTCTTGTACCATCCTACCCTGCCCATACCCTGCCATTTCTCACTCTGTGCACATTTCCATACCAGGCCTACTGCACAGTGGAACTGTACATTTCTAATGCCAACAAGCATATTTTGCCAATATGGAGAGAGATTTGACTAAGTCCTACATAAGTGATTAATGTACTATGGCTAAGGACAGACAATCAAAAAGCCTAAGCCTAAATTGATTCAATTTTTGCAGGTTAGTTTAACCTGGCCTGGCTAAACTGGTTTGTAACTTTACAGACATCCCCTCTGGACTGAAGAAATGCTGGCACATGCCTACAGTGGCTCAGACTAGAAGCCAGGGGGTGCTATAGTAGACCATCTCTCTCTCTTCCACAGTGCTGAGCTGAGGGGGGTCATGGCCAGGCCCTGGCAGGATGCTCTGATTAGGGAGAACAACCACCACCACCCCCCAGAGCAGCCCAAGAAGGAGTTGATAACATAGTGTTTATCACCCCTAACTCAGTGTTTATCAGCCCATTAAGAAAACACCAGCCTCTCTCCATTAGTTCAAGCTCTTCTTAAACTGCTTTTCCAAGGAAGGAATGGAGCTACCTGTTGATTAGCTCTGAAAAGCACTAAACTGACACAGTTCTGTCTTCCTTTGTCCTGTCTCCCACAGCACAGACCATAGTCAGCATGTGGTATGCTAGATAATGCTGAGATGTGTCTGTGTAAAGCAGAGGGGAGGGGGCGGATCCCTGCTTAAGCAGGGAGTGGTGAGGGGGAGTGGGTAGAGCAGGAGGAAACCAGGCAGCCCCTGCTGTACCTGCAGTCTCTGCCACAGCTGCAGCCAGGGATAAGAGGGGAGGGGCTACCACAGCTTTCTGAAGCAAAGAGCCCCACCCAGCCCAGAGAGCTAGCCAGGATGCTGGGGGGCTCTAATTTAACTTAAACCAGGATGGGGTCTGGGACAGACATTGCATAAACCAGTTTGACTGAAATCAGTTAACTCTGATACTACACTCAGCCAGGTTTATCTCAAACCAGTGTCAGCCATTTGCAAACTGGTTTATGTGCACTGAACTGTCTACAGCAATATATTAGTATCTTAATAATGGTAATCGAATTTCAGAGTGTCTGCAAGTGTCGTGATATTTTGGTGCTATTTACCTTTCTGGATCAAACATCCTAATCAACATCAGATTGGTTATCAGGCAGCACTGAGAAGCCAATTCTTCATAGAAATTGTCATATCTCAATATGCATCTAAAATAAGCTGATTTTTCATAGCATACATAATAAAACAAAGGAGACAACAAAGACCACATAAGGAAAGAAAAGTTATTGTCTTCTGATTCTGTTTTACTAGATTGGAGATGCATGAAAAAGCTGAATAATTTTGAAAAGGTGCTAGGACCTGGCTTCAGTTATCTATATTCTGACTTGCAACTTCAACCTGGCATTTCCTGTTGCATATCTTCCTGACAACTTGGACTTACCACAGGAAAAGTTGAAAACAGTGACCCTAATACCCAGTTTCAGAGCTGCAGAGCTCAACACAGGAACTTAGGGTAAAAGCAGATGTCTCCTGACATTGTGCCACCATAAACATTTTTATGACAAGTGGCTGCAATGGAGGCACTTCCATCATGCTGAAATCCAGAGAAAAGCCTCCTTCCAAAACTAGAATGCTATGAAAGCAGCAATGAGTAGTCAAGACAGCAAGATTTTTGGGGTCAGAAGCAAACAAACAGCTGGAAACCTGACTCTAGTTTAGTCATTAGGGGCTTTAAAAACCACCGTTTCAATTTAGGGCTGATTAAACCCCCGTGTCGTGAATACACCCTGCTGACTTACCTGCCTCTCCAACAAGAAGCGAGGAGAGGAGGGCAAGCTGCCTGAGGGTGGAGCAGCCCCTGGGCTGCGGGGGGTGGGGCTGGTGCTTCCCTCCATGGCAGTGGTGGCACCCAGCCATAGAAACCCAGTTCGGGCAGAACTGGGGGGCACCACAGCCACAGAGGGAAGCACCGGGCCTTTGCACAGCAAAGACAGGCATGCAGGCTCCAGGGAAGAAAAAAAAAAAAAGATCAGGCTTGCCGCTTTTCTTGGGCAGAGCTGCTTTACCAGGCTCGTGCCAGGCTACCTGCAGGGCTTCATGCAGAGCCGTGGAGCTGCACAGAGCCCGGTGCTTTGCTCTGTGGCTATAGAGGCAGCAAACTAAAAATCCTTGAAGGAGTTTTAGTTTTCTGCACCTCAAGTCATTTAAGGTGCATTACACTGCCAAATTTCCTACAGCGGCTGGAATTAATGCACAAGATGCCACCGAGGGGTGCAAACACCGGCACCATTAAAGTGGTGCGAAAGCATTTAGCCTGCTTTAAAGTGTCGTGCACACCCGCCTCTTGTTTCATCTACACATGGCCTAAAGCATTTTCCTGAGAAGGTCAAACAGTTGTTAGACATGCTGCAATCTTGTCCAAGGAACTGAAGACTTTTGTGGAGTTTAGGTGCCTCCCAGAATCAGTGTCAATCACAAGACAGCTTAGAAATGCTCTTATACTCTTCCCTAGTACTACAACCAAGTTTCCATTTTTATAAAACTCATTTTTGAGTTTCAACTCACAAAAGAGTTGGTTGTCTATCCAAACTGGCCTTCTGTTACCCTTTCCATTCTTCCATTACATCAGGATAGCTTGCTTTTACACCCTTAGAAGGGCCTCCTTAAAGTACAGTCAGCAGTCATGGATTCCTTTCCCCCTCAGACTCGACTCCCAGAGGACTTGCCAATCAGTTCCCTGAGTTTGTTAAAGTCTGACTTTCTGAAGTCCAGTGTCTTTCTTCTCTTGCTCTCTTCCTTCCTCCCCCTAGGTTCTTGAACTCTATCATTTCATGGTCACTGGGCATGTTTACATGTGTGCTTTAATGTGCATTAGCCTATTTTAATGTGTATTAAGGCATCACAAAAAAACTATGCTCTTTAGCTAATGTGCATTAAAATAGGCTAATGTACTAGAGAGAGTGTGCATTTTTCTAGTACTTCACAATGTACCTCCTCACTGCATTACCTAAAGTGCATTAATTGCATGTGTAGACATGCCCACAGTTACCCAAGTTATCTTCACTTTCTCGACCTGTTCCTCCCTGTTTGTCAGAACTAAGTCAAGAAGAGGGCTAGTTGGCCTCTCCACCATCTGTATTAAAAAGTTATTCCCAACACACTCCAAGAATTTCCTGGACTGCTTATGCACCGTTGTGCTTCTCTCCCAGCAGATGTCTGAATAATTACTGTCCCCCCATGCAAATTAGACCCTGTGATTTGGAAGCTTCTGTCGTTTAAAGAAGGCCTTATCCATCTCCTCCTCCTGATTTGGTGGCCTATAGCATATGTCCAGCATGAAGTCCCCCATGCTGTTCTCCCCCTCTGACTTTTACCCAGAAGCTTTCAAAAGACCTACCTTCCACTCTATACTGTACCTCAGAACATGTATATATCTCCTTTATATATAGCAATGCTTCCCCCATTTTTCCCCTGCCTGTCTTTCCTGAACAAGCTATATTGATCCAAGACATTTCTCCAGTCATGTGAACTATCCCACCTTGTCCCAAATACATCATCATTCTGTAATTTTGCTAGGACCTCCAATTCTTCCTGTTTGTTCCCCATGCTTTTTGCATTAGTATATAAATATTTCAGGTATTGTCCTAGCCTCCTCTGAGAATATTGCTAAGGTTTCCACTATTGCATCCCCTAACTAAATTTTGATTCAGGTCCCCTGCCTCTTTACTTACCTGAATCTAGTTTAAAGCCCTCCTCACTGGGTTAGCAAATCTGTATGCAAAGACACTCTTCCCTCTCTTTGGCAGATGGACCCCCTCTCTTCCCATCAGTCCATCTTCTTGGAACCCACTTCATGGTCAAAGAATCCAAAGCCCTGCTGGTGATATCATCTACATAGCCATGTGCTGATCTCCAGAATGCGTCTGCTCTAAGGCAGATCTTTACTTTTGACTGGATTGATTTGAACACCACCTGGGCACCCATCCCCTTCACTCTTGCACCCAGAGCCATGTTGTCAGTTTTGATCTGCTAAGAGTCACCCCTCAGCAGTTTCAATACTGTCCGCATGGATGAGCAACATGGGATAATAGAGGGATACCAGTCAGAGGGCTGGATGAGTCTCAACAACCTTTCTGTGATGTCTTGGATGTGGGCTCCTGGCTGGCAGCAGACCTCTCAAGCCAAAAGGTCAGTCTGACAGATGGATGCCTCCATGTCCAGCAGGAGGAAATCACCAACCACCACCACTCGTTACTTCCTCCTGGCAGCAGTGGTCTTGATCCTCCCCCTCAAAGGGGGGCATGTCTAGGCATCTCCTGCCACTGGAGTGTGATCCTTCTCATCCAATGCCAGGACTTAGTACTTGTTCACCAGCTGGACAACTACAGGTTCAGAAGAGGAGTTCTGTCTGTTACCAGCGTCCACCTTCCAAAGCACCAGTGTCTTCTGCACCTTCTAGTACCTTCTCTGGCTATCCTTCTACCATGATACTGGAGGTCTCTTGATGCACAAAGTTGATAAAGGTCTCAAGCTCATGGATGTTTCTGAGCCTATGCTGCCACTCCCTTGCATAATCATAGAAAATTAGGGTTGGAAGGGATTTCTGGAGGCCATCTAGTCCAACCTCCTGCTCAAGGCAGGACCATCCCCAGCTGATCATCTCAGCCAAAGCTTTGTCTAACCAGGTCTTAAAAACCTCCAAGGATGGAGATTGTACCACCTCTCTGAGTAACCTGTTCCTGTGTTTTACTACCCTCCTAGTGAGAAAGTTCTTCTTAATACCTAACCTAAATTCTAACCTAAACTTCCTTTGCTGCAACTTGCAACTGTTGTTCCTTGTTTTGTTATCTGTTACCACTGAGAACAGTCTAGCTCCATCCTCTTTCAGGTAGTTGAAGGCTGCTATTAAATGCCCTCTCAGTCTCCTCTTCTCTAGACTAAATAAGCCCAGCTCCCTCAGTCTTTTGTCATAAGTCATGTCCCCCAAGCCCCCTCATGATTTTTGTTGCCCTCCACTGGACCCTTTCCAATTTGTCCACATCCTTTCAGGAGTTGGGGTCCCAAAACTGTTACTACTCCACATGTGGCCTCAGAAGTGCTGAATAGGAGGGAATAACCACTTCCCTTGACTTGCTGGCAACAATCCTACCAATGCAGCCCAGTATGCTGTTATCCTTCTTTGTAACAACAGCCCACTGTTGGTTCATATTCAGCTTATTGTCCACTGTAACCCTCAGGTCCTTTTCTGCACAGCTGATGCCCAGCCAGTCAGCCCCCAGCCTGTACTGGTGCATGGGATTGTTCCGTCCTAAGTGCAGGACTTTGCACTTGTCCTTGTTGAACCTCATGAGATTTATTTGGCCCAATCCTGCAATTTGTCTAGGCCACTCTGAATCCTAGCCTTACCCTCCAGCATATCTACTACCCCCCCCCACCCCAGTTTGGTATCACCTGAAAACTTGTTGAGGGTGCACTCAATGTCATCTTAAGGGGAAGGGAGTGCTGATTTTTCCAGCAGTAAGAAATTTGTTTTTCACAACTCTGGCCATTGCAAGTAATGGCAAAAGCTGAAAGTGAGATTTATTTTACAGAAATCCAAAATTTCTGGAGAGTCATCTAAGACTTACTTTGAAAGGACTGGATGGGAGCCTGCAAAATGTGTAGGGAGAACTGAAGCTTTTTAAACACTTCAGACAAACCCTTCATGTGTGACTGCTGTTTGCTAGTTCTTCAGTGTCATAAGGCACATTTGCGATCGAATAGTATTTGTCAGAACCTCCCTGGCTTACAATTAACTCTGAGGACTTTAAACTAAACTCTACACTGTTAAATCACTATGCCCAAAGAAGCCTGGAACTGCAGATCATTCAGGAATTCCTGTAACTGTATTATTTCTGCAGCCATTTTCCTCTATCAATACATGACAAAATTATTAATTTGAGAGCCAGATCCTTGTAAAGAACAAATTTTCCAACTATGTAGTTGGTCTAATAAAAGATATTGCATTTGCCCAAAGAGCCTTGTCTGCCAAGCAACCTGTAAAGCACCTAAACACAACTGAGGCAGAATTTAAGTTCTTAAGTAACAAAGAACAATCCAAAGAGACCCTGCACAGAAGCTGCAGAAACACTAGGGACCTAGATTCATGAGATGCCTCTGTTTTGTCCAGAAAAGATCCATAGCTGCCCAGGGTTTGGTTCTTGTGCATGGTCAGAAGCAGTGCTCACCAGTCACCTAAATGCCTTACTGTTGCCTAAGCTCTGTTGTGATTAACATCATTGCTGGGAAGCAGTTAAACTCCATGTCTCTCTCCAGTTTCTTGGGCAAGATCAGAACATGTCTAGCAACTGTTTGTCCCTCTCCCAGGGAAATGCTATAACAACTAAATGATGGCATGCTTCCAGCTGCTTGTTTGCCTTCTGGCCCAACAAATCCTGCTCTCTTGACTACTCATTGCTGCTGTCATCGCTTTCTTGTCCAGGAAGGAGGCTGTCCTCTGAGTGTTCTGGATCCCAAAATGTTGGAAGTGCCTCCTTTGCAGCCATTGGTCAGATTCACAAGTTCTGAGGAGGGACAGGAATTCAGGCATGCCACTGTGCCTAGCATTCCTACTGGCTATCAATAGGCTTCTCCCTGGATTGCCCTTGATGGGCACCTGGATCTCCCCATTTTCTGTATGGTAAACCTAGGCCTTTAACCTGTTGACTTGGATTACCTTCCTGGAGAAGGTTCCTAACTTTGAGGCACTCTTATGCCTAAGTATAGAGCCATAAAGGATTAGGTATTGCACCTGCCAGAATCAGTGCAGAGGTCTAAATCATATTTATTTTTGAGTAGAACAATATAAAACCAATGTACCAGGTTCTAAACCAGAAATAACAACATTCATCCTATAATGAAGTCTTTATGGAAATTGTAAAAATGAAAGTAAATGAGTTCTCTTAAGCTACGTACATTTTCCACCCCCACCAGATGAAAGGTATTTTCAATATCTACCTCAAGGAACTAGAAAGAAATTTAGAAAAATTCTGATTTCATATGGATGTAAAACAGGAATCATTCCATTGAAACCAAAGAAGTACACTGATGAAAATAAGGTCAGAATAGGGCATAATATTCTCTTATAAACTATTTTACATAAGGTTTTACTAAATGTCCAAGGGCATCTCCTCTTGCTTAACTCTGTCTGTGAAAAGGCCTATTTATCATGAAGGCCTATAATTCTGAAGAACAATCTTCCTTGCCTTTGGTTTTTCCCCACAAAGTTAAAAAAATAGATATAGTCTGTACCTGTCTCCAAAATGGTATCTCTGAACACTGAAGGACAGATACTTACCTGATGTAAAACAGTGAATTTTCCATTACTTCCAGTTGAGGTAAAATGACAGACATCCACTGAGAGACTAGACCTACCCTCATGCCACAAGTGAAACCCCAAAATACATAGAAACAACAATTAATGTTATCTCAGCTATGTTACCGCCAACTAACTGAAATGTGCTATTAACTGAAGACCAGTCAGTCAACGCAGGCTATGTAATGCACTTGGATTGTCAGAAAAACAGACCTTTAATAAGTATGAATTTCAGGAAATTGGAGGATTTTATTGTACATTTTAACAATACCTATACACCTACCATAAAAAATAATCACCAGCTGCAGAGTCATGAGGCTTTGCCTTCCAGCAATACTTTTAATTATTAAGAAACAAAACTTTTTAAATGATTGCTAACATACATGCTCCTTCAATAATTTTCTTTACAGATGAAGTGCATTGAGTATTGTAGTTTAAAACACTGTTCAATATTGCTTTTCACTTTTTTGACATCTCTAAAAACAGTAAATACAGCCTACAACTTAAAAACATTTTTACTGAACATTTTCCATAAAGCAGGGAGTGGCTACACATGGCAGAGAGGCAGTCAATTTAAATTGTCTGTCTTTTTTCCTTTCATTAAGTGGTAATTCAGCTCTTCATCTTTCCCGATTTTCTTTACTCACTTTCAGGCAATTACTGTTGGGGGCTCTGATGTTAATGAGTTATACACAGCAGATTTAAAAATGAAATATGCTTTTAGGATATGAAGTTAAGTTAATGGAAGCATCAACCTCAATAGATGCAAAAAAACACACATCTTTGATATCAGCGCTTGATTGATTTTATAAGTCAGGTGTTCACATGAATAAGTAACCTTTACTTAGCTCAAGTTGCATTTTGACAAGAAATTTACACTGATGAGCTATAAAGGCAGCTTCCGGTAAGGTTCTCTACTGTGCGTTGTCCCTGATATTTTTAATCTTGCTTGGGTTAATTTTTAAGTAATCTAAATCTATGCAACCCTGCCAGATCAACATATTGATATAAAACTGATTCCCCTGCTACTTATATCTTCTTGACAAATTAAAAAAGAAATGAAACTAGCCACAGGAACAACATAACCCCCATGATGCCACGTCCAAACTTAAGGCCCTGTTACACCTTATGATGAAACCTGAACAAATGTTAACCAGCATATGTTGTTCAGTTTAGTGAAGTAGTCAGACCTTATGACAAAAAAAACCATCTCTGAATGTCCTTCACTTGCACAGGTGTGACTTCCAAACAGAGGCTTCATGAGCAGGGGCTGGACTAGGAAATAGGGGCAGGACAAGTTCACTGCTCCCACCAGACAGAGCAAGCACCACAGCTCTGGAGCACCCAGCAGCCACAGTCTGAACACACCAGGCACAGAGAGCCGGTCTGAGTGGTTGGGGGGGGGGAAGGGGGGAGTCATGCCTCCCACCACTGCTTGGACCAGCTCTCTGCCTGGTGGAAGAAAAGCCAGTTTGAGCAGTGGCAGGAGGTATCTTCTGCCCAGCATACTATATGCTCAGACCAAATAACTCTGCCCAGCAGAAGAAGAGTTGGTCCGAATGGCAGCACAAGGTACCATGGCCACTGGATGCTCCAGGGCTACAGGCCTCACTCTGCCCAACATAACTGGGGGGAAAGGTGCTGTGCCCAGCCCCACTGTATCTGTTCACTCTCACTCAGGAGGGGCTACTGCATGGTGACATGACAGTGGGAAGATTGGGGGACACTACTATGGAAACCATGAAAGGAAAAGAGGAATATAGCTTGTGCCATGGGGGGTAGAAGGCTGGAGAATGGTATGGGAGAGGGGAACATAAGAAGCAGCTAGCATATGGCAGACAACAAAATGGAAACCACATAGACTGTCCACCACCATGGAGCTTGAAGGTGGGAGAAAATAAAGAGGACACAGAACTCCTGTCAGGGAAAGGCAGAATCATGAACTGTTATATGGGAGAAAGTGGAACTCAGAGCCCCCCAGGACACAGTGGAGGAGAGAATTCACAGGTAGAAAAAGAGCCCATATTATTGTGGTGAATAAGGAGCACACAGAGCTATACAGAAGGGGGCTGAAGGACAACAGACAGTAAGGCAGAACACAGGAAGTCCTTGGGAGAAATGGAGGAATTGAAGAGGTCTCTTGTATTTTGTCATATGCTCAGCCAACAAAATCAGTACTGTGTGCCTGTAGCATAGCTATGGATGTCAGGAACTACTTTTAGGGGCCTCTATCCACTAGTGCCCCACGTCTCCTGGTCTCTCCCCACTTTGTATTTTCATCTGTCACTCCTTGATGTAACAAATTGATGGGGAGGCTGCTCTACAGGTAAAGAGAGCTTTGTAGTGGGCCTTTGTCTGGACTGTGGCTTCTCCAGCCACTTTTACTCTGGCTGTGCCCTCTAGTTTGCAGCCCACTGCCCAGGGCCACAAGCTTCTGGTTCAGTCATGTACTCATGATGTCAAGTTCTAGGCCACAGGTCCCACTTTTCTGAACCCAACAGAGTGAGAGTGGGAACAACTGAGAGCATCCAGGAGGCTGCAAGGAAGGCTCTTCAGGGAGTCAGCTCTAGTGAGAAAGCTGACAGGGAAGAATCCAAGACAAAGCAGCTTTCAGGTAACCTGAAGCCTCAGCATGGCAGCCCAGCAAGAAGGACTGAGAAGGAGGTAAAGACCTGAATAGAAGGACTGAGAAGGAGGTACCATAAATACCTGAATAGAAGGACAAAGGTAAGTTAACTTTGTTTTCTCCACCTGGGAAGAAGGGAAGGACCCTCCTAGACACAAAGTGATAGCCGGGAGGCTGTTTAAACACAAGTCAGTTCATTTTCTAAGGCCATGGTGGAGGCTAACCAGGACAAAGCTGGTGGTGACTTATTTGAGTCAGAGGCATAGGAAGGACTCTGATAGACTCTGGCAGATTATATGGACTATAAGTTAACACCAGGTGGAACGGGAGAGAGTATAGGGGTTGGTGGAGCCCTCACTATACTAAGGCAGACATAAGGACCAATTGTGCAAGAAGCTACACTCCCAGACATTTCTTCTTTTGTGTGTGGAATATTGCATCAAGAAGGGTCCTGGCAGTCTTCAACCATCCGGCTGAAGAGCAACGACTGTCTTAGTAGAAAAAAAAAAGAAAAGGAAAACCTTATGGAGAAGGCGATAACCATCTGAGACTAATTGATTACTTAAATTGAGGCAAGACTGACATCAATTACACTTTAATGGTCATCAGGAACAGACACCCTCCCCGTCAGCAGGGGTGATGTGTAGGGGGCACATTTAGGTGCACATGCACCCCCTGAGCATGACAGTGCACCCCTTACAAAAAAGCGCTGTGAACACCGGTAGTGGTGCCTGTGGGTAGTTGCCACTCGCCACCCCGCCACCAACACTGCCG
>NW_005841933.1:157389-165282 GCF_000455745.1 Alligator sinensis
GGCCCCGCTGGCCACTGCCAATGGCTGCGGGTGATTGCTGACCCTTGGTTGGTACTTGTCACCCCCTCCCCCATACCAGACTCAGTGCCGCTGGGCTCCCGCCACACTCCTGCCACCACCATGGCCCCCCAGCCACTGGGCGCATGTGCTGTTCATGCCTGTCAGCATCCAGCTGGCCACGTGCCATGCCCTCCCCCCCATCAGTGTCTGGCTGGCTGCGCACCACCCCCTCTCTCCACCCCCTCCCTCCCCCTGCTCCACGTTTGGTGTGCTGCAGTGCTTCTTTATTTAGGTAAGTGTGCCTTTGGGCAAAAAAAGGTTGGGAAATACTGCTCTAACAGTGGAAGACCTGAATGGTGGAAAAACAGTTCCCTCTCACCCAGACATCTGCATTTTTAGCAGCAGTATCTAATGAAATCTCCAGAGTAACAACCTCACTTAAAACCCTGCAGCTCACCAACCAAGAGCAAAACACAGATCCTACTGAAGTCAAATGAAGCTCTGAGTACAGCTGGGCCACAAAGTACATTTAAACTATTTAAACTATTACAAATTGTGCTTTGTAATTTGTAATTTTATTTTGAAGGCAAAGTCTTATGGAAACTGATCAGATGCTCATGCATTATTAATGTTCTTCAGCTACAAAAATATAAAATGGAATGTACGATAACATGTTGTTTATTGCTTATGTCCATGTGATGCACAGAAACTCGGATCTCCTGCCAGACACTTACAAGCAGAACTGTTCCACTTCATGCTGATGACATTGCTGCATCAAACAGCACTAATCAAATTGCCCATGGCCTTCCAAACAAACTGCTAAACTGAATTATCAAAAAAATAGTCAACTGGTCCTGCCCATCTTAGTCTATATTGACAACACGAACTGGAAAACCTCCAAACACGTTACAAAAATAGAACAGAATCTGCAGATTTGCTTCAGAAAATCCAACCATATTACATTATTATCCTTTCAATAAATGACAACAGACTACTGTCACAAGACTAAGTTTATAAAGTAAAAAGCTTCCTATTCAAGGTATTATTGTTTGTATTAAATTTTACATATATTGAATGACAAACATTACTGGTCCTCTAAAACAGCAGTGTTAGTATTGATAGATTAGTTATAATATTTCAGAATTCTTAGAAAAAAAATACCTAAAAGAACAAAACTAAAACAAAGAATTGATCTTGTTGTCAGGTTATCCTTGGTGAAATTATTCCAGACAAGTATTCTTCTAACCTACTTTTAAAGATTTTTAAGGATGGAAAGACCACAACCTTTCTGGGTAGTCTGTTCCAATGCTTAATCACTGTCAGAGTGATAAAAAATGTTCCCTAATATCCAATCTAACTTTTTCTTGCTGTGATTTGAGACCATTGCTTGTCCTATTCCCTGTGACCACAGATAATGATCTATTACCAGTCTCCATATAACAACCGTCTGGATATTTTCAGGCTGTTATCAAATCCCCCCTTGGTCTTCTCTTCTGCAGACTAAATAATCCCATTTCTTTCAGCCTTTTGTAAATTATGTTTCCAAGTCCTCTAGTCATTTTTTCCCTCACCCCTGGACTCTTACTAATTTCCCCACATCATTCATGGAATGTTCTTTATGTTTATAGAATGATTTTTAGGTGGCCTAGCCTTTGCAACTTATTCAAGAGAAGAAAAAATTATTCTATGCATAATGAGAGAATACTATTTTCTGTACTTCACATCCATAAATCAAGATATATACTTCTATATACTCACAGGACGTGTCTACACAAGACACCTTCATGTGAAGTGGACTGTTCTACTGTATATTAGCGTGCCATGGCAAAAACTGTGCTAATCCACTAATACACAGTAGAATTAATCTACTGCACATTAAGTGTCACAAAAAACCTTTGCCTTTGCTACTGAGCATTAGCTTTATTGCACCTTTTAGTACCTCACATTAGAGGTACTCAAATTAATGCACATTAGCAAAGCCACATTAATCAATGTGTAAATGCATGCATAGGGTGTGTCCAGATGTACATGGACATTTGATTCCCCGAGGACAACTAGCAGTGACGCACCTTGTGCCATAGCTACTTGTCCCCAGGGAAGACCCGTGGCACACAGCAAATTACCCCAGAGGTGGTAGGGGAGGCTGGGGCCAGCACTATGATCACCCCAGAAGCCTTACCTGGGGGCCTCCTGGGTCTGCAACCATGGTGATCCAGCTGAGCAGAGCCTGGCCAGCAGACACAGCACAGCTCCAGATGGCTCAGCTCTGCTTTTCAGCAGCATGCGCTGCTCAAGCATTTTTTCCACATGTTTTTTTAACCTCTGGATTTCCAGGGGTCAAAAAAAACTCATGGGAAAAAAAACTGGAGCAATGCATACTCAGGCAGTAGGGCTGTCTGAAACAGCACCATTCCATTTTGCCTCCATTTTCGAGGTTTCCATGGAACAGCGTTTCATATCAAATTTCATTTTGATTCAAAACAGCTGTTGCATTTTGCTTCATCAAAACAGTGAGGCTGTTTTGACTCTGTTTTAAGTTTTGCTAGATCTGCCAGGGATGGGGAGTCATCCATCTGGGCTGACTTCCCATCCCTGGAGCTAGATTGGGCAGGGGACGGGGAGTCAGCTCACCTGGGCTGACTCCTCTCCTCCAGTGACGGGGATGGGAAGTCAGTCCAACTGGGCTGACTCCCTGCCCCCCACCCGATCCAGTGCCAGGGATGGGAAGTCAGTCCACCTGGGCTGACTTCCCGACCCCACCCGATCTAGTGCCAGGGATGGGAAGTCAGCCCAGCTGGACTGACTTCCATCCCCAGCCTTATGGTCAAAACATTTCACCTTTTGAAACGTTTCAACTAGCCTTGTTTTGTTTCAAGGCTGTTTCAAAGCTCTTTGTTTCATTTTGATTTTGCTGTTTCGACCTTGAAATGAGTTGAAACAGTATCAAAACAAAACGGCTGGCAAAATTTCGTGCAGCCCTATCAGGCAGTGCACCCATTCAGCACAGAGAACATTGGATTGTGCAGTATGTGGCCCTGCAAACATGTTTGTGGCACCACATTCCACATGACCACACTCATCTGGATGCACCCATACAGTCTTAGCCTATACAGTTTTTATTCAGAAAACACTTGCTTCTTCCTTTCAAGTCAGTGGGAGGTTTGCCTGAATACAGATAGTAACTGCCAAGAAAGTACTTCAAAATATTGCCTATTGTATTTTAATATATTTCAGCAGACACAGGTGTTTGACAAAAATGCATATATTTGCAAGTGTATCTGTATTTTCCTCATTTCCATTCTATTTTGCTATGTGAATTTGATGATTAAATATAAAGAGAAGGAACAGATAGGTTTGGTTAGAACCAAGCATACTAGGGGTAGGTACTATGCACACCTTTCCATACAGCTTTGCCAGCCACCTTAAGTCTCACATACAACACCTCTCCTATCTCTTCAGTGAACATCTTGCCAACAAAGAGTGCCAATGGATTTATTACATTTTAATTATGTGCATAAATTAGGTATACTAAGAGCTGTGATCTAGTTACAGAAAATACATGAATGATCAGAAATAATGGTAATAATAATAGGAATGCATGAGTGTACTTTTAACTTAAGCAGATCAGAAATGTTAGAGATAACCCTAATAACAATAACAATAATTTTTAAAAATGATAATAACAATAGTGATGATAATAATGGCAATAGCTATAATGATAATAATAGCAATGATGATAATAGTAATAATACTAATAGCAATAACAATAATAGTGATGATGATGATGATGAGGAAGATGCAATAGAGGGGAATTTGGGAAGATATCACCAACAAGTAGAATAATACCTAATAAATAGGGTTTGGTCTTCTGAGACATGAATAACCGCACTTGGATTAAGATATACTTTAGTAGTCCATTAATATATCTTTAGCACTTTAAGAATTTTCTTTATGAAGCTTATAATTACAATTTATGAGACACATAATAATTACAACTGTTTACTATATTGGCAGTAGTTGAATATACAAAATATTGAGCTCAGTATATTAATAAATGTAATGGTTTTAGGAGTATCATTCCTGCATTCATACAGGGGGTTGGAGCAGATGACCCTGGAGATCCTGTACAACTCTACAAAATGCTATGATTCTATGAAAAAAATTATTAGTAAGAACAAGCCACAATTAGACAGTGCATATAAAGATCCCTTCCACAGACATAATGTATCATAAATAACAAAGAAACCATTCCACAGTGAACCTTGGGAAAAATCCTCACTTCATTGGAATGATACTAAAATGGAGTTGTTGCAGCCACTCACAATCCAGTAAGACAGTGAAATTATTGACTCATAACTGTACACTTAAATCTCCTTATTGTATTAGCTTTTCATCAATCTAATTCACATAACAAAAGTACAGATATTTCTTCACTTGTTAACTTTATTTTTAAAAAATTCAGGCATCTGTTCTGAAGCAGTACCAATGCATTCAACTTTAATGATCAATTAAAAATGAAAAATAATGAATAGTGAATAATCAGAATAAACAGTTCAGAAACAAATAATTATTTCCATTATTGTTTGCATATACTATTTAACAAATATGTATAATAAATCAATAAATATATATCAGATTTAGTTTGTAGACAGTGCAGAAGCAGAAAAAGGCTCAATTTGTAACCAAAGTTATTATCAGTAAATATTTGGGAACCAACTCTAAATCAGAGTATATAATATGTAACCAACCTTATTTTGAACAGTCAAACAAAATATAATCCAAAAAAGCTCCCTGTATTCATAGTGACAATTCTCTGATGACAATATCACAGGAAAAGGTTGTAATTAATGCAAAAAGTAAAGCGGACAATCTATTAACATAATCTGAATAAAATCCTTCCACAGTTAAATGCAGACGCTAAGTGCTAGTATAATACTTTATTAATTAACAAAGTATTTATCCACTGGGAAATGAGGATAAAAGACTGTACACTTTGTCAGACTACACAAAAATGTGTTAGCTCTTCATAAGAAATGCATAAAACTCAAACAAAGGAACGATTATCTTTTTAAACCAATTACATTTAATCTCAAAAGAAAGAATAAATGCATCAGTTCTTCCATGTTCTCTGATAAACTACCAAAATACTCAAAAGATCACAGTTTCTTTATAGATTTCAGTGCTAGCATCAAGCTCTAATGCTTGAGCTACTGAAGCCTTGAAATACTATATTCAAAAGTAAAGTATGGGATTTTTTTTTAAGAGGACCACCAATATTTCCTTTGTTAAGCACAGCTCTCTAAATGAAGCCTTGTTCTAAAAACCCAGACAACACATTGTGCTTTCTCCACAATCTTCAATATGGGCAATCCATGCAACTCAGCCACCCTGCCTGGCCAGGCAAACTTCCCCTTACACATGGTCCATGTGCTACAGTAGATATTTATTACCCAGGGATTCTTCCATCACCTGATTCAGCTGGAAAAATGGCTGCTTTATATTTCCAGAGCAGCTCAAACCCAATAAGGCAGTCTGAATATCTCTATTTCCCTGTTTATAGACTGTTTTCTACCTTTTTTCTGAAAGGAAATAAAACTCTCAGAAACAAACAAAACTTCCCAAAGCCTGTGCTGGCCCTAGCAGTATAAAAACCTGCCCTGGCCAGCAGCTCAGGGCTCCTTGCCCTCAGGAGCTTCTGGGGGTCTCCTGTACCTTCTGCAGGCAGAGGGAGACCCTGGCGCACGTGACCCTTGAGTGCACCAGGCTGCAGCCCCTCCACCTGCATATCCAGAACCTCCTCCTGAGATTCTGGTTGATTTTCACCCCCACCTTTTTGGTTTTGGTCACCGCATCTGCAGCCCCACCAAGCCCTTGGACCTCTTGGTCAACCTCCTCCTGGCCCTGGCCAAGTGGGCCCTGTAGTTGACCAGGAAGGCAGCTCTGCCCAGGAAAGTGCCCAGGGACTGTGGGGCCACTTTCCTCTCACTTGTCTGAGCATGTTTCCAGGCAGAGCACCAGTGGGCAGTGTTCACTGGCTCCTTGGATGCTTTTGAGGACTGGTGGGTGCACGCCGGGGAGCTCTTCTCCGTGTCCCCCAAGGCTGGAGACAAGCAGGAGAATGAGCAGGAAGCTGCAGACAGCAGGGGAATGTCTCTAGCTCATCTCCAGGGTCTTACCTCCAGCCTCCTGCTCATCTCCAGCCCCCTGCTCATTCTCCTGCTCTGTCTCCAGTCCTCTGGAGGCTGGAGATGAGCAGGACAATGAGCAGGAACCTGGAGATAGGTGGGGGAGTGATGAGGAGGCTGGAGACAATTCAGGCATTCCCCGCTGACTCCAGCCTCCTGATCAGCTCTAGCCTCCCGCACTGCCTGCAGCTTACCAGCAGCAGCGGCAGTCGGGGCTGCTCGGGGTCTCATGGCACAGCCCCCCTGCATAGCATGGGGCAGTGGGACTTGGCCCTGGCCACCTGGCACCCGCGCTACAGCTGCCGCATCGTGCGCATGCGGCTCGGCAGGGTGCTGCGTGCTGTCTGGAAGGTTGGGGGTGATGCAGTTGTCATCTGGGGCTCAGCACCACTTAGCCTGAGTGGCCAGAGCTGAGACAGCACAGGGCACCCTGCCAAACCAGGCACACCCATGTGAAGCAGCAGCATGAGTGCCAGGCATCTGGGGCTGGGCCCCTCTGCCCCCCCATGTAGGGGGCTGTGCCATGAAGCCCTCAGCAGCCCCAAACACTGCTGCTACTGCCAGTGAGTGCAGGGGGCTGGGACCAGGTGGGAGAGTGAGCAGCGGGATGAACAGGGAATTGGGGGAACAAATGGGGGCTGGGATCAGATGCCCCCCCGTGGTCCTTCCCTCCCCTCCTCCAGCCTCCCCAACCCCCTACTTACCTAGCACAAAGCCAGGTCCAGGTCCCTGCAGCTTGCACTGCTGCCTGCCCTGCACAGGCAGGCAGCGTGCTTCAGCACTGGGGCAAGGGCCAACCATAGAGAGATTCTGGTTGGCTACCGGAGCATCTCTGTGGAGGACTGAGCCTCCAGTTGCCTGCCCTGCTTTTTTCCTCTGGGGTATTTTTTGACCCCTGGGGTCTAGTTTTACCCCCGTGCTGCAAATTTGCAGCACAGGGAATATTTTTTGTTCCTACATGTGCTTCTTGCAGTATCTCAAAGGGGGTTGAGACATTGCAAGAAGCACATGTGTGCTTATCTGGACGCGCCCGCTAAGGCTACTTCTCACTGACCCCTAGTAGAATTGCCTGGAGAGTTACAAGCTAATTCCTGTGGGTGTGTCTACTCAAGACATTTACTGCAGAGCTGCCTAATTAACTTTATGAAACTATCAAACTTTGGAGCAGTTTGATACAAATACTAGCCTGCTTCAGAGTTTTTTCATGCGCAGCAGCACACATGTAGACACTGCAAGCTGGCTAGGGCATAAGGGTGCTTCAGTGTGGGGGCTGCCTGCCAACTAGACCTGTGCTCAAGCACCCTCATACCCCAAACAGCCCCTTTGCAGCATACTGAGCCAAGTCAAAGCACCCCTGGGCTGCTGTCAGCCAGGGCTGCTCCAACCAGGCTCAATGTGCTTCACATAAAGTCCGGACCAATATAATCTGGAGTTTTTTGCTCTGAAACACGTGTTCAAACAGTGTGACTGGGAGCAAAAATCTCCAGAGCAATAAGCTCTGGAGTTTATTCATGTGTATTAATTGCATGCATAGACGTACCCAGTGAATTGCTATAAAAGGCTCTGCACTGACACAAGGATGAGTTTTGCCATGGAATGAAATTTACTCTTGGGTAGGTATCCAGCAAAATCAATGCATTGCTTAAATCCTATTGAAGCCTTCAAAATAAATTTCACTTATAGCAATTATTTTGCATTTTTCCTGGTA
>NW_005841933.1:165292-176475 GCF_000455745.1 Alligator sinensis
TGCTTCTTTGGTAGTATTTTATTGTAAACAACCTAACTAGGTCTAAAACTGAAGAAAAGACCTATTTAGAAACCTGCTACAACTAGGGTATTTCCATTCCAGAATCAACTTAAATAGTGCCACTACCCAGTTACCATTGGAGATGATAACCTCACATTTTTGCAATGGGAACTGTACATACTAAACTATATAAGAATAGGGTACACACCTGAAGCGCTAGTCATTAACAGCAGCATAACTAGTGGGGGGAAGTGAGAAGGGTATCCACCCTGGACACAGACTTAGAAGGGTGCCAAATGGCATCCTCCCCCAGCTTTTGTTACATCAGGAGCAACCCAGACTGCCTGGTCATAGGAGCCAGGTACAGACAGGGCAGAAGCCATCCTGCACTACTTGAACATAGGAGTGAGAATATGGCAAGAGAAGTGGGAGACTTTGAGTCCCTAGGGCAGGTAAGGTTTTGTCTCCCCCTTCCCCTTTCCCTGCTCTCTGGTGCCCCACTGCTAATCAGGCAACAAATCTCCTGATATACTTTGGCCAATGATTCCCATGACACAAACTAATGGTTGTGGAAAAGGAGATAGATAGCACGTTATGGAAGATAGAAGCTTGCCAGGGAATCTAATTAATAAAGAAAGACAGTACCTACAAGGCACTACAACAGCACTACCCAACAGACATTTTTCAGTCATTTTTTTTGCCAAGAAAAGTTAATATTTCCCATGCAAAATTATCAGCTGAAAAAAAAACCATCCAAAAACCCACCCTCCTTTTTTGACCGGCTCTAGGCAGGGCATTCAAAATGCTCACTCAGAATAAAAAGCACAGAGGATATCACTCCAGTCTAGAGCTCAGTAGATTCAAAAGAGAACATTGCACAGGGATTAAGAAAAAAAGTATAGGGTATAATGCATAAATATGCTATTCCTCTTTAGGCAGGTTATTCCATACTTATCCACTATAAGGTGTTTTACTTTTTCCTCTCAGACATCTGATACTGACATCTGTTACAAGCAGCATAACACATATTAAAGTAGGAGCAGTATGGCAATTCCCAACTTTCTATGAGACAACACTTTTTAACCAAAACCAAAAAAGACAATAAAGTCTGTTTATATCTGCATAAAGAAATGTGAAAGTGAGGTAGCTGCAAAACTATGCTGTGAGACTCTAGGTATTCATAGTGGGAAAAAAAATGGGTAACTGCCTTCTCTTCTGATTCTACCAGCAATGAGAAACAGATGGTGAATAGAAGGATACTGCTGCTGTTCAAAAAAATCTTCCATCCAAGAACATGGAATGATGCTATCCATTAATCCAGGGCCACCTCCTGTAGCAAATGTTTAACTTTAAAGGTATAGATCCTTCAGGGTGAGCATCAAATTGTGGATGAGGACTAAAAGCATGGATTTTTTTTCCTGTTCTAATGTTTTTCCACAGTAGCTCCTTTTCTGAATTAGAATGCAATAATTGTATATAGCATACAGGGATATTATGTAACAAAGATTTGAAGAAAATACCAGACCTAATTGAAACTACATAGAAATGTAGGCAGAATGCAGTGCCAAAAGCTTGTATGTGATTAGGATCCCTGCTAACTGAGAAATTAAAATAGGATTGGTAATAACAAACTATCAGTATTTCATTTTTACATTTTATTAAAAAGACAGTGTTTTCCACAGTAGAGTATGTTCTTGCTCTACGGAAATTTGTTTAACAGTAGAACTAGTTCAGAATTTTCTGACAAAACTGATTTTCTTTGGATTTTTTGAGCAAATGTTTTGGTCTAAATACAACTCCTAATGAAAAACAGGAAGGGTTTGTATGGAAACATGCCTGCCTGGTTTTCACCAGTTTACTTGGCAGGTTTCTGTGTCTATAGCTGATGGGTAGTTCTGCACTGGCAGGAGTCCTGGCATTGGGGACCCCAGGATTTCTTTATTGATCCCTGATAAAAAATTCAGAGCTCCAGAACTTTTAGACTCCGGAATTCAACTCTACTCTGTAGTCTGTCATCCAAGTACAGACCCACCTACAAGATCTAAAATGAATTCACACCCAAAATGGCATTCTGTGAGTAATGTTCTCTGTGTACAGTGTGCTTTATGTATACAGTAGTTTTCTCAAACTGAGCCCTCAAGTCTGAATGCTTTATCCTTCTCCATTTCTTCCATATAACCCTTATCTGGGGTGGCTTCTATGCTACACTATGCTATGCTATGCTATGCATGTGAGGGCATTGTCTACCTCTGTGATTTTGTTGCCCTGTGGGGTCAGGCCAACTCTCAGGATCTCAATATTGTGCTATTAGACAGGAGGGCATGGTGTACAATTGCACAGGCACACACTCAAAAATCAATTAGGTGCATACACACACACTAGGCGCAGACACACACTCTAGTCAGTGGGGACCAACAGGCATTGGGGTTGTACCTGTTCCTCCGAGCACTACCAGGAGTGATAAGAAATAATGGCCACAAGCTGGCAGAGGGTAGATTTAGGCTAGATATCAGGAGGCGCTACTTCACTGTTAGGGCGGCTAGGATCTGGAACCAACTTCAAAGAGAAGTGGTGCTGGCTCCTACCCTGGGGATCTTTAAGAGGAGGCTGGATGAACACCTTGCCGGGGCCATTTGACCCCAGTACTCTTTCCTGCCATGGCAGGGGGTTAGACTTGATGATCTGCTCAGGTCCCTTCTGATCCTACCGACTATGAAACTATGAAACTAGGTGCATGCATCCCTACCAGGCATACACACACACACTACCAATTCAGGCACATACACATCCAAAATTACCAGTCTTGGCAAATGCACACCTATTGCCAATTCAAGCACCTACACACACTATACAGACCAAAAGAAATTAGACCAGAATCAATTACCAATACCTGCACACCCAATACACATGCACGGATCATTAATTCGTATATCATGCACACAGTGACACAGATGCATATCAGTTCACATACATACCACCCACCTACACATACACACAGGTGAACTCCTAACTTGGGTGTTGTGGTGTGTATGTATGTGCTTGGTGTACTTGAGATACCTGGGGAAAGGTTAAGGTAAGAGAGAAAGTGAAAGTGTAGGGGGGGAAAGTTGCCGGGACCAGGATTAGAGCCGGTAGATTAGAGAGAGCTGGGCTGAGGCTTGATACCTGATTCCATAATCAAACAACCTCTCCTAACAAAAGCAACTTTCAGACCCAAACTTCAGTGAATTGCTCAAGTCAAAACAGTGGTAATATTATTGAATAAAGGCCAAAATCAAATAGAATTCCGTGTTTTTAATTTGTGATTATATTATTTTATATTTCTTAATTTTATTTATTTTTATTATCATGTATCATCACATATCATGTTTGATTTTCCTTTTGCTTAAATCAGTAGAATATTTAATTTTATTGTATTGCTTTTAATAATAAACACAAATCATGTAATTTTATTCTTATATATCATTTCATTGTTAATTCTACTGTACCATGTTAATGAAAGCTATACATATACTACTACTGGCAAAATTATTTATGATAATATCTCATAAGAAATCTGGAGCATTGCCTAATCTACAAAGACCCAAGCAAGTAACTGAACCCAGAAGACAGTAGATGTGGAGAAAGTCACTACAAGTATACAAGCATGCATTCAATTTTTCCCCACAGAAACGTGTCCACGAAGATCTCCCTTGCAAGAGAAACTCTCTCAGAAGAATGAGTGTTTGCTTGTTCCCCAACCAGTCTAGTCCAGAAGGGATTTCCACTCTAAGGAGTAGGCTGGAAGCTTCACTGGCTGCTCCAGGTCCTTCCCAGACCAGTCTAAGAGGGTAGTGGAGCAGTTGTTCCTAGCTCCCCACCTGCTTCCCAGACCAGGGTCCCCAGTCTAGGGAGTGGGCAGGGGATTTGCCTATGGTTCCCTCACTCTCTCACTCTGTTCCCATTGTTGGAGAAAATTCTCAGAAATTCTGTCCTCTAGAAATCAATGCCTGCTTGAGTTTACTGTCTTCTCTCAAAGAAGGTAAAGGTCAATAATGAGATCTTCATTTTACTGTAGAAGTGGAAACAGTTGTTAAAACAGGCCCCATATCCAGCTAGACGAGGTTGTGGTGAATAAATTGCCCTTCTGTGTCAACTTTCTTTGGTCAAGTTTGTAAAAAATTTCAAATGTCAGGGCAAGGGGCAGTTTTAATAGGTTTGAGATCCAATTTGAATGTTCCAATGAACTTTGCTTGATATATCCTGGAGAAATCAGAGCAGGTCTTTGCCTTAACATCACACAATACAGAATAAGACATGGACTTTCTCTTCATAGAGATAGACCACAGGCACCTGAATATCACCAAAAATTATTCCCCCAGTGACTGAGATGGTAGAAGAGGAACTGAAAAAAGCAGACATCAGTACAGTAAAAGCTCTGTTATCCGGCATCCCCCAGGAACGCCAAGAAAATATGCCAGTTAATTGAGGGGCCCAGGCTGCCGCTTCTCCTGCCACATCTGAGGTGTCCCACTGCCCCTCCCGCAGCATCGCTGCCCCTCCCGCGGGCCCTGCTGGACAGGAAGGCAGGCCCTGCACAGCCTGTTATGTCCCCGGGCCATGGGGGTTCACCAGCGCAGGCTGCTTTGCCCCGGGCCATAGGGACTCAGAGAAACCAGAAGTGCCACGGTGGGCACTTCTTGTTTCACTTTATCTTACAAGCCAGCATGCCAGTTAATTGAGCATGCTGGCTTATAAGATGCCGGTTAACAGAAATTTTACTCTATTTATGACTTATCTGAACAGATTTTAGGTGGTTGTTGAAGAAGCAATGAAATTAAAGCTGCGAGTCTAATAATGCTAACCTGAACTATGTGAAAACTCTTTCCAAAACACAATGATATTATGAAACATCAACAAGAAAAAAAATGAAATCCAATTGTCTTAGGGAATGCTGATATAAAGAGAACACATGATCAAACAGAACTATTATTAGTTATAAAGTCTCAATGAGATTATATTTTTGTACTATAGAAATCCTAAGAGTTCAGGTTGTAAAATGAAATCTAAAATGTATTATGTAAAGGGATATGGCAAACCTTTTTACTCACTGCTTGAAATGGAGAAGTAAGCTAGATACATAAATGCATGTGAAACTTAAGTGGATAACAAGCTTCAGGAGGAAAAGGGCAGTACAGAAGACTTGTAGTGGGTCATAGAACTATTCTCCTGTACCTATCCAGTAAATCTGGGCATTTTTTCAGCAAATGGCAAATTCACCCCTCTTCTTCCCTACCACCCTCCAAATGCAGTTTCTAGCATTGAAAAGCTATTAATAAATTCAGGTTGAGTGTGCCACATAGTTGCAATTAGAAAAAAATGAGGGAGGGGGGCTGCCAAAACTATGGCAGCAGTCTCCCTTTTACCAAAAACTCAGTGATTAGAGCACCCAGTTGGCATACACAAGACTCCGCTTCAATTCTTCCCTTAATCTAGGGGATCTGAATCCACACCTCCCACCTTTCCATTAGTATAGTGTTGTAACCAGGGATCCTGGTTTTCTGTTTAAAAATCACAAATTCTCTGATAAAATTGCAAATTATCTGATTTAAAAACCCCAAATCCACATTTTTCCATGATTAAAATGAAACGCCGTGAGATTGTGTGTGTGTGTATAAAATCAGTTGAAAACAATGTTTTATTGATATATTTACAGATTTATAAACAATTTAGAAGCCTACCAGTGCCTCAATTACTATAATAAATTCTAAATACCTATACATTTTGGCATTTGATTTTGAGAGTTTTTTTACCATGGAAAATCAGAGATTCCCCCTGTCCTCTTCACTCACCAGGATGTGGGTCCTGCTGCGGCTGCCCCTCCCCTCCTCCCCCCAACTACTTTGTGGCACTGAACAGACCTGATGTGCCAGTGCTGTGCCCATGCCATTGCCCCTTCCTACCCTCAACCCCACAGTCCTGCTGGTGCCCCTTACTCACCACCCACAGCCCTCTGCCCCTCCCAGCCCTGCCAGAGGAGACCCCCAGCTTCCAGGGCTATGGGACCAAGGACCCCAGTCTACAACCCGCTGCCCACCCCCAGCAGCACCTGAGCCCTTTCTGCCACCCATGGGAGGTGGCAGCTGCTGCAGCCAGAGCAGAAAGCCTGGCTCCCCCTCCCCCACAGGTGGCACTTCTGGAACAGAGCCCATGGGGGGGCAGATCCCAGCTGGTGGCTGTTGCTCTCCCTCCAGGGGCTTTGGCAGCCCAGTGGACAGGACCTGGCATGGCAGGGTAGAGTGGGGTGAGGAGGCTCAGTGCCACTGCCAGCAGCTTCACACTCCCTGCCCACCCAGCAGCATCAGGGGGCACAATTCTGTGCAACAACCCTGGTTGCTATGAGGGGGTGCCTCACCATGGTGGTACAGGGCTCCTGGTGGATACTGATCCTCCCTGTCCCACTCTACCCTGCTGTACTGAGTCCTGCCTGCTGAGCCACAGTGGTGCCAGGGGGAGGGCAGCAGGGCTGGGAGCCCTGAACCTGCAGCAGGAAGCCCACACCCACCCCTGCCCCATGCACAAATCTGGGGGTCACATGTCCCCCATGGCCCCCCAGGAGTACGCACAGTGGTGGGGAGCCAGCCACCTGCTGCCCCCCAGATGAGCCACCCATGGCTCTGTTCTGCACCCCAGCTGGGTCTGGCAGCTGAACATTCCCACCCCAGCCCCCAAATCCCAGGCCCCAAGCACTACCCCAGTTGGGCAGCACCCCCAGCCCCATCCCTGCCCAACTCCATCCCTCCCTCACTATGGGGGCCTCAATTTTCCTCCTCCCATGACTTACCTGTGGAGAGCTGCAGGAGCTGTTCTCATGCTGCCTGGCTGCCATGTGCACGTGTGCATGCACATAACCTAAAGGAGGAGTATCAAAAGTATAGCCCAAGGGGGTCAGCATAACTGCTAAGTATCTATTCTGTTCTGGGGCAAGGACAATTGCCATTCCCAACTGCAGACGAAAGGGTGGGATGGCACCCAAGTTATTGTCTGCTTGTAATGGGAAAAACAACCGTATCTGATCAAAAATAGCCTATTAGCCAAGGAAGTCATTTCTCAATGATGCTGAGATTCATGAGGAATTGAGACTATATAGATGGAGGGCTGAATGGAGGCTGGCTTGGAGGTATTTTCAGGGCTATCTGTGAGATGGCCAGGGTCTTTGGATTTTCTCAGGGTTTAGAGGAATCCAAGTCCACGGTGATCAGGGCTGGCAGGGTCAGCCGGAAGCCTGATCTCTAAAAATACACACAGGTCTCTCTTAAGAGATGGATGAGAGGATAAGAAACTTTACTTGTCTTTTGGTTCTGTCTTCAAACTTACGGTCAGTTTTCTTGTGTAATTATTTTCTCCTATATAATAAATCCTTTTGTTGTTTTGTCTCCTGACTGTCTGTGGTAACGAGTGATCTCCGGGAAAGTAATATTCCAGACTAACCCATTCTATGGAAAAGGGGTTCTGTTAGCTCTAGGTGGCTTCCCTTTGGGTTGTGAAAGAAAGTTAGGTCCCTTTTCATCAAGACCAGACCCTGCCATCGAAGGCAACCTGGCCATATAAAGTATCAAATTCTGTGTCAGAATGAGTTGCTCCCTTTACTACTATTTCCAGAATCTCTCTCATCTGATAAGCAAATCTGTTAATTAGCAGCTTAAATTTATTCATGGCCAGTTTATATCCATTTGTTTTCATGCCACCATTGTCCTTTAGCTTAGAGAACTCTTCTTCTTTCTCTGATGTGCATAAAGAGATAAATCATATCATCTCTCAGCCTTTTCTTCACTAGGATAATCAAAGCAAGCTTTTTACTTTCCTCTCATAAGGTAGGTGTTCCATTCCAATTATCATCTTATTAGGCTTTTTGTTCCATTTTTCCATTTAAATGTACCTTTCTTGAATATTAGTTATCTTACCTGTACACCGTATTCCACATGAAATCTCATTAATGTCCTGCACAATAACATGAATAATTCTCTATATCTACTGGAAACACTTTGTGTAACATATCCTAGCAATGTATTTGCCATTTTATGGCCACATCAAAATTGCAGCACACTGTCATCCCAATAACATGATGAAGTAACATGTTCATGTAATATACCTATTTCTATCACAATTCTTGGGAACTTCAGAGTGATTAATAAACAACTCCTGACTCTATGGAATCAGTAAGTAAATGTTAATACAGCAAAGGGAACTATTTGTAATTTGTAATGAATTATCAATTATTTAATTGCCAAATTTAGTCTTTTTGTTCACAAATTAAACAGGTTTGTATAATCAATTTGTTTATTAGTTCAAACGGTTTGAACGTTTTTCAGAGGCATATTCAGTTCACCCCTATGGATAGCCTCAATGAATCTTTGGTTATTTTTTGTTCAGTAAGGATTAGATAAAGTTATACTCTATTGTTTTCTGTACATATCTAGATACACTTTTACAAACAAGTGATTAGAAATTCAGAATAGAAGTAGAAAAAACTTTCACTGTGCAAAATATACACTGATTTTTCCACTAACTTTCTAGTAAACCAAAAAAATCCTACATTTGAACATTTGTGGAAAAACAAATTTAAAATACAGTGAACAATATAAAAGTGAAATTTTGGTTTGTTTGATTGGGGTTTCTTATGAGAATTATTGGGTTGTCTGAAATTTGTTTCTAAATCTCACATTGACATTCTTAAAGAAACCAAAACTAATTTAATTGAATGGGTTATCTGAATGTCCTACAGAATTTGTAGACAAACAGAGCTTACCTCTATTTTTCACCTTTCTTATTCCAATTATCCACATTTTACAGAATAGGAAATTGAAAGGTGCCTAATACCATAGAGTGAATCTTTCCCAAAACTCAGGAACTCTTGGGTAAAAGACTAGTATTTTTCAGTGTTACTTTCCCTTACTTTTCAAAGTATTACCAAGTGAAACTGAAAATTCATCAAGGTAAAAGATAGAGGGGTGGAAAATAAGCTGATGTTGAATCTTTCGATAAAGCACCAAACCAGAAAGAAATACTCTACATACGACTACAAGTTGTATGTGCCGAACACACAAGATATTTACAGACATATACCAGTATCTCCTCACATTCTTTTCTGAATTTCCAGTATCTTCCTGATGTTCTTTTTACATGCTTAATCTTGTTACAGGTGCAAAAATGTAATTTCAGTCTTGAATGCAGTTGCACATGTGCATCAAAAGCACTGAAGGCCAGAACTCTATTGCTGTACATCCATGCTGCTAACACAGATTGTGGGTCAACAACATTTTTCTTTGCCTGCTAATGCTTTATTGTCTCATAGTATACATTGGAATAATAATGGTAATTTATGCAGATATTTTGTATGCATAGCAAATAATGAGAAACACCTGCAGAAATTTCCCTCCTTCTCTGAGTTCAGCAACTAATTATATTTTTAAATAATGGCTACCATTGAACACAATTATCCAAATCACTTTAAGTAATGGAATCTTTTAAAGGTGTTTTTGAAAATTTTAGCACAGTTTTTAAACACTCTTTTTATCTACAATACTGGAGACAGTCTAGTAAGAAGCTTAGTAACCCCAAAAATGTTATTGTCAGTTACAAATCAGCTTGTGATTTTCTTAGTCCTGCATAGAAATGTTTCTTTGCTGATGTAAAGGGAGTCAGGATACTCCCAATACTTTAACTTCTTGACTGGCATTCATAGTTGCTATATGTTAAAAGAAAAGTAGGAGAAAAGCTAGAGTGCCTAACTATTCCAGTTCAGCTGACTGACTCAGCAAATCTTGCTTGTCCAAAGCAGGGATTTGAAAGCAGAGGCAGAGATGGAAAATAGCACTCTCGTGAATAAGTGATAATGGACTGCTTCAAATAAAAGCAGTAGACCATTTTGTCCCACAATGTTAACTTAACCCTAGAGGGTCTCTGGAGAGATACATGAACATCAATCCAGGCAAGAGATACCATATGATCTTACTTCATATAATATATTGTACATTCTTCCTGACTGCCTAAATAAATGGGAAATAAGTATGTGTTATACTTCTCTTAAGTAGTGAGATGTGTTGCATTTCTCTTAACTCTTCTTTGTTTTGGTGGGCATGGTAACACAAAAATAACTGGAAAAAAGTAAAAGAATGGTATAAATTGGTTGGGCTTACTGATGCAAGTCCTACATGAGGTTTCACATAAAGAAGTGATTCAGCTCATTCAGGGAAATTTCTAGATAAAATAAAGTAATATTAGAATTTGTATTTCAGTCAAATGGATCTGTGACAGTATTACTGAAATTAATTATTAGTCAATGAGTAAGACCATTCAAGATAGTCACCTTCAGAGTGCATAGAGATTAATAGAGATCACAGTGAAGATTGCAATGAGCCCCACGGTAAATGGCTTTGTTCAATCTTTGATTTCTAGTGTCCAGTAAGGTTATGAATTTTTGTTCCTAGATGCATCTTCTGAAAGTGTTCTGTAGATACACTGAAGTGTAAGCATTGTGAAGTCAGAAATGGCATGGATTTTCTATGAAAAGTGTTCTCCTCATGTTCATGTCTATTTTTCTGCTGGGGCATCCTTGCTAAGTAATGGCATCTTTTAGGTCGGGGAGGAGGGTGACATGAGTATTCTTCTCAGAGCAGATATGGTGGCATCTACAAGTCTAACTACAGATTATAGCTTTCTTGGTGTTTTGGGAGTGTTTGCTATTTTGTGGATGGAAACATGGTGGTCCATAGGTTTTTTTCAGTATAGTGGTTTGTAGTAGGCCTGTGTGAAGTGGCTAGTATTCGCTTCAGATTTGGATTTGGACAATTCAGGGGAGAGTGATTCAATTTGGTGATTTGAATCATTGTCCTGAATTGATTCAGCTGAATCTCTGAATCACACAGGCCCCATCACCCACCCACCTTCCAAGCAAGGCAATGGCTTCCCCGCCCACCCCAGCTGCTGGCTTTTTGAAAAGAAAAGCCCCAACTCACTGGGTGCTGCTGGGCAGGGGAGCAATCCCTGCTGCCCCCCACTGCCCCACGCCACATGGGTGGCTCTGCCATGAGCCCCCTGACCCCCACCCACTCCCCCAGCCCCCCACCCCATGGTGCCATGCCTGCCTCAGCTCCTGGCCTTTAAAAAAAAAAAAGACCCAACTCAACAACCCCTGCCCGGCG
>NW_005841933.1:176570-193853 GCF_000455745.1 Alligator sinensis
AGTGGGGGGCATTAGGGATTGCCCCCCCCCCCAGCAGCAGCCAGTAAGTGGGGGCCTTTTTTTACCGGGACAGGAGCTGCAACTCGGCGGGGCAGCCATGGTGGGGGTTGGGACAGCAGACAGAGGCCAGGGGCACTCAGGGGGGACTGAGGGAGCAGGTAGGGGATGGGGCCTGGCAGGGGTCCCCCCATTGTCCCCTTCCCACTTCTGCAGCCTCGCCCCCGCTCCCTACTTAACAGCTCAGAGTCCGGGTCCAGCTTCCTAGTGCAGCGGGTGGGAACTGCCCAAATTGCTGAAGCTCCCTGAATCTTTTCTGAATTGATTTGGAGAGCTTTGAATTGATTTGGATCTTTTAATTGGTCCCCTGATTCGATTTGGATTCGGAGATTCAGCCACCGAATCAGGTCGAATCTCCACCGAATCGAATCAGCACCCAAAGCTTCACACAGCTCTAGTTTGTAGGGTGCCATACTGGATGTGAATTATGGTATCTAGAAAGTAGGTGTTAATATAGGACTATTCCAAAGAGAATTTGATAGAAGGGGTAGTTATTGAACCTATAATGGAAGTCAATAAGCGAGTCCAGGTATTCAGCCCAGATGACAAAAATATTATCTGTGTAACACAGTTATAGTGTAGGTTTAGTGGTGCAGTATTCTCACAGTTCATCTTCTAAGTGACTTATGAAGAGGTTGGCATATTGGGGAGCCATCTTTTTGCCCATAGCTGTGTCCATGGTTTGAAGGAACTGTCAGTTGTTGAAAATGAAGTTGCTGTAAATAAGTATGAAGGAATGACTTGTTCAATATGTTGTGGTTGCAAATCTGAGCATATTCCATGTTCTTTTATGCATTTTAGGTAGATAACTATGCCTTCATGGTGTGGAATATTAGTGTACAGACTGGTGACATCCATGGTTGCAATTATTGTCTTCTTGAGGAAGTGGCTGATGTTCTAGATCTTGTTGAAGAAGTCTGTTGTCTTGTGACTCAAAGAGCAAGTTTTCTACAAGTAGTTCTGGGAGGGTTTCTATGAGGCCTGATAGCTTTGCATCATGGTAAATTCAGAAAATGTAGAATGCTGTCATCCAAACATTTTCATGTAGGTTCAAATCCTTGAACACACAGCTAGGAAAAAACCCTTATTGTCAATTATTCAACCCATAGAGGTTGTGGAATGGCTATCCATAGAGGTTGTGGAATCTAACCTTCAAGAATTTTTAGACCTGGGTAGACAAAACCTTGGCTGAGATTATATAGTTGGGGATGGTCCTGCTTTGAGCAGGGAGTTGGACTAGATGACTCTCTGAGGTCCCGTCCAACCATAATTTTCTGTGATTCTTTGAGACTTTTGTATAGATACTGGTTATATGGCTGACTTAAGAATGTCCACAAGAGAAAAAAAATCATGTTTGGATTTTCCTCCAACTATTCTAGTAGTGCAGGTCCAAGACAGTGATAAATAGATAGTTTACCAGCCAGAACCATAGGTAGCTCATGATAGGAGATCAAGTGAACCCATAAAAGAATTTGGAGGGCTTCTAGTTCAAATGACTAACTTTGTATTGAAAGTATACCATAATAGTCCTGGAGATCTGCTAATCTTTTTGAATTAATGAGAAAGGAAGTAAGCTTCATTGCCTGCACAGAAGCAGTGGGAGTAATGTAGGAGTAACATACTGCTAAAGAGGTGAGTAAAGTGAAAGCATATAAACCCCTTCCTGGATTACAGTAGTGGTGAATGAGCATCCTGAGAAGGAAGGTGTCAATAATACAAGATTTTTGAAGGTCCAGGATAATTTCCATTTCCAAATCCCAGAAATAGGAAGTGGACTTTCCCATTTTGCAGATACTAAAAGCAATCCCTTGATACCTCAGGCCCACAATAAGCATAGCTAGAAAGGATGGGACAAACATGGCAATTTTATTTGATCAAATTACTTGCTTAACGTAGCCTTTAAAGTAAGGAAACATTAGGATTGTCAGATGAAATATGCATTTTGGAGGTGAGATGGACATTTTAAGTACTGCCTATAACTGTTGAATTCCAGCAATTTCTTCCAAATTAAAAAAAAAACAACAGAGAAAAGAGAGGAAGATCCCCACAATGCCCATCATGATTGATTAGAACCATTACTAATTGATGTAGCAGTGTTTCTGTTGCACCTATACAGCAATTATATATATATATATATATATATACACACACACACACATCTATAATATATATATACTCACACACACATAGAGATGGATATAGCTATAGATATAGATATAGATACAGATATAGATATCTATATCTGTATCTATATCTATATTAGAGCTGAAACATTCCCAGAGCCTTTTCCAATGGATTTTAATCACAATAAGTATTTTAGGATCACCATTTTCTTTTTATAAATAAATATATGTACATAATGCTTGGTATGTGGAGCGAGGAAGAGTGCTTCTTCTCGTTCATAGATTAATTCCTTGAACTGTAGTAGCAGGCAGTGGCCATGAGAGGGAACTCTTGTTTAACAGTTGAAGATTCATTTGCACAATTCAGTGCAGTTTTCCCCTGCTTATCTGAACCCTGCCAAATGGGATGTTCAGAAAGTAGAAGGACAATTTTGTTCCTCATTAGAATGCTATTTCTGAAAGCTAAACTGTTTCAACTTTTAACAAGAAGGATGATACTAAAGATGGTGCTACTAATGGGATTTAGCGTGCTGTACAGATGGAACCAAGTGACAGAAGCTTAATACTAGAACCAGACACGTGATAGCAATGGACATCATAAAAGAAAGCATGTGCTGTGCTTGATACTTTCTAAGGAAAAAGAAAACTTCCAAAGATACATCAATTTAAAACATTTGACTGTAAATCAAAAACAGCCCAGTAGTCATCAGATCAAATTGTTGCCTAGCAAATAAATATGATGATCTGTAACTGGAGAAGTACAAACATATGCTGTGAAGTGTTCTTGTTCACAATCTTCTGAACCATTACAATTGGCAAAATACAGACTAATGTGATAAAAGATATATAGAATGGCCTCTTGGAGATTACACAGCATCCTTCTGGGATTCTGTCCAGCCTTATACTGACAAAATTACAAAACGTGTTTGAAAATATATCCTTGTAGGGTTGGGGGGGGGGGGGGGCGTTTAAAGCAAAAGAGATGAGGAATATGTTTATTGATCTTGACAGTCTCCTGATTTATTAGAGTGTTGACATCCACTCCTTTTGTATAATTTGGCAAATGAACAATAGAATTATCTTTAGTGCAGGCAGTCTCAAATTGACTGTGGCAGCAGGTATAAAGGGCATAATATCAGTTTAGGGTTTTAGGAGAATTAACAGTAGTATGTTACTTCAGTTTCATAGACTAGGTTGATGAACGATCAGTGGGTTGATAATTATAACTGCAGTTCATGGAAGCAAATTCTGCAATGAGTAATTTCTGTGAGAAATATTTTTATTAAATATACCAGATACATATTTGGTGTATATATATATATATATATATATATATGGGATCAAGATAATATTGTGACATAAAGCTAATGTGGGCATGGAAACGGGTAGGCAAAATGGAGGCATTAAAATTATAAAGATAATATTTTGTTATAAAGTTAACATGGGCATGGAAACAGGTAGGCAAAAAGGAGGCATAGAGTTACAGATTCTGCACCTAGTCCTTTGCTTAACTTTACACATGTGAGTAGCTCCACTGAATATAATTGAAACTATTGACACGAGTAAAGTTAAGCAAATGTTTTCATGATTGGAGCATAGTTTGTATGTGGTTCAAAGGGATTATTATGTCTGGCTAATAAAATGGATCAGAAATATATACAGTACCTCTAGAATTATTTAAATATATGTTGATTTAAAACACCACAAATTTCCTGGCCTTAATTTTGCCCTTTCTCTGAAAATAACAGTCACCAAAATTGCAGTTGCTTAACCATCATCTCTAAACAAGAAAACATTATGCATTTGATTAACAGAGAAACCTCCTCATCAAGATTTTCGTCTTTAATATTCTTTAATTCCTTCATATTTTAAAAATGAAACTGAAATAACATGCTTAGTAAGTAAAAAAAAAATTCCACAATTAAACACATTCACAAATTAGCTAAATAGCACTGTCCTCGAAACATTTTGTTCAAAATGTAAAATCCCTAAACTTAAAATGCTGTGAATTAACACTTTTATTTTTTTATTAAGAAAAGGCTCAGCTTCTCTCTATGCTTCAAAACTGACATATTGTGCAATAAACAGCAATCAGCCTAAAGATGCTATATTAAACAAACCAAGTTTTGTTTTGCTAAACTAAGCAAAATTAGTTGAATGGCCTAAGTAATAGTTGCTGGTATTTTTTTTCTAAATTATTTCTCCACTTGTTTTTGTGTCTATGCATAAATTAAAAATCTGCTGAAATTTATTATTCATCTGAGATGTAATTAATATGCAAAATTATGCAAATTAAGATGCAATTAGGCTTCAATTCTCTAGTGGAATTTTCCATTATAATTTAATACAAAGTAATAGAGTAATTGGTGTCACGTGTAATTACGGTTACTCACGTGTACTTGCAGACGTGAAAATGGTGTGGTATATGTTAGTTATCCTATGCAAATGTACCATACAATCTCTTAACACTCGGGGACTAGGTAAACAAAGATTGTCTTGAAAAAGAGAGTGAGTAGTGACCCCTCTTTCTTGTTATGTACTGCCATTTTCAAGAACATGCATAAATTGAATGAATTTTGCTGCATTTATTCCTTAGCATTTATAAATAGGTACAGTATGGTGCCATATTTTGCTTTTTTATTTTGTGGCTACTATAGAAAATCATCTTAAACAAGAAACAATAACCAACATGCATCATTGATATGCATAAAAACAAATTACAAGATATCTCACAATGAATACATTTATTGTTTTTTAGATTTATTGTCTGATGAGCTGAATCACTATTTTTTGCCACCTTTCAGTAGACAAAAGAAAACTAGAAATTGCAGAGCAAAATAAAGTCAATATTCTTAATTTGTGGCTTAGTCATCCAAACCCTTTTGAATGTGATTACCTTTATTCTGGTGAGTAACTGCACTGAAGTAAAGTTATTCTTGAGTGTAAAAATATGCAGGATCAGGCTCTGAGTCTGTGCAAATCATCAGTGTAACTGTCTGATTACAGAATTCCATGATTTATTCTGAGTATTTTTAAAATTATTTTACTACCATAAAGTTCCACTTCTGTTTTTCACCTACAAAATTCCAGCAAAGCAACAAGCTACACAAATCACACAAGTAATCTAAGCTCCACAATTTTCCTGAAAACATGTCTAACTTTGTACAATGGACAGATTATTGCATCTTTGAGCACAGACATCAAGCAGATAAATAAGGAAGAGAAAAGAATGGTTCATGTATCTTCTAGTATATGAAGACTAAAACAGAGCAAATCTAACATACATTTTCTCTGAGCCTAGAGTCCTAACTCATCATTTCCTCTTGGGAGACATCACCTCCCATTTTGTAACACTCTAACTGCAGACATATATACCAGAAACAAACATGAAAAAAACAGGAATGAAGTACATTCTTTCTGACGGATAAAGCACTTTTATAATCATGGTTTTATTTTTATACTATCATATTCCTTAAACCTTATTTTTAACTCAGATAGGAACTTTTCTATTGTTCATGTTATAAGTTTAATGGGGATGGATCAATAGATAGAGCGGTGGATAGAGGAAAATTTGAATGATTTAATGCAACGAGGATATAGTTTCATTGTGCCAAACTGGTCTCCTTCTCTTTCTTTTCATTTGCATCTACTGCTGCTGGCTAATTATTTAAAGGAAAAGGCATCTATACGAGAAAATAAAATCTACCATTAGTCTCTTGTGCTGCACCTTTCTCTAGCCCCACCCATTCATCCATATGTAGCGTTTCCATTCACTCCCATAATACTACCAATTACAATGCAGTCAGGACCATTCATATTCATATTCACATCTCACTGTGGACATTTATGCTACACTCTGAGCAACACTCATACCTTAAACTACACCTATTATACAGCTGTTGTACAATTATTGTAAATGAAGTATACAATATGGGGCTCAGCTTGTATAATAATTTGTAATCAGTGATAGGGGAAGGGGGTTTCACATACTTCTGCCCTGTATACTTTTTAGTTTCTCTCTTTCTATTACTCTCCTCTCCTCTCCTCCTATCCAGGTTTGGTTTTAATGGATGAGTATTTCAACATACACAATAAGGAATATTTGATTCTCAGATCCTGTAAATTAGTAGTCTCACTAACATCAGTGATACTGCACTGATTTACACAAACTGTGACAAATCCCCTATTTGTCTTAGCCCTTAGCATTATCTCATATGCACCAGTTTTATTCTACTGACTTAAATGGATTTGCTCTTGATTTACACCAGAGATTAGAATAAATTATGCAGCTCCCCTTCTTGTGATAAGATCACAAGAAAGGTCAGGTATAGAATCCACGCATACAGCATTACTATATGTATTAAAGATTTTTGTTAGGTTACTTTTGTTTTAAGTGCTTCTGATATATTAAATATTAGCAGCTTCCACAAGCAAAAGATTATAGACTTTGTAACGGAATGGTCTGATCTAGTGGCAAACCTCATGTTGATAATGTGGTAGAGGAAACACAAGATAATACATTGTGAGGCAAAGTTATCTCGATCATTAGTAGTGTAAAGATTTTATTAGCAATCCTTTGGGGCTCCCATAAATCACTCATGGCTTTGCCACTTAAGTGTAGGATGTATTCAATGCCATGAATGATATATGCAAATATCCTAAATGATTGACAATAAACCTTTATGCTGTCCTATACATTATATGTTTGCTGTATATGTTACGGATATCTATTACAGGAATATTTCCAAAAAAATGAAGACATTTAAATTCAGATTTTTTGTGTCATTACATAAGCATACACAACAGGTTCTATTGGTTCCAGAGACATTTTCAATTCAAATATTTACATATTGCACAAGAAATTTTAAGGGTTTCTGCCATATATTCATATGCATGTATACTCTACATGTACAATCCAACCAGCAAGATATGTGCATTACCTTCCAAGAAACCATCTATTCATGTTGCTTTCATTCTTGCCCCTCTCCCATGCTTATTCCATGCACTGCTATGTCCTCCTGCTGTGTTCTTTTAACATGGGTCTTTGTGCAGAAATGCTTTTGAATATGTCTTTCCCTTTAGGCCGGTGGTTCTCAACCTTTGGTACCTTACATACCCCCTGCCAATTGACACGGCAAAAGCGAAACCAGAAGTCCCACTGTGGCACTTCCAATTTTGCCGCTGTTAGCCAGGTCCCACTGTTTCCACCATGGCCCGGGGCAAAGCAGCCTGCGCCTCCCTCCCTGTCCCCAGGCACTCTTATGCTGGAGAGTGAAAGCCCCGGTGCACTGGACATGGCAGAAGGTGCGGCAGCTGGAACTTCCAGCCCAAGCAGGCAAAGACCAAAACAGAGCACCCGCATACCCCTTGCCTGTCTCGTATACCATACCACGGGTTGAGAAACACTGCTTTAGGCAACTTAGATTTCTGTTCTCTGCTAAGGACCCAGGAGTGCAGGGAGATTTTTTTGCTTGATGTTTATAAAGTTATCTTTTATAAGCTTTGCAGGTTGCTAATGAAATTCCCCTTGTGTTGTTCATTTCCATTTCCTGCAAATGCTTGTATACCACTACATGGGAAACAACACTGGGACTTGGTAGGTCAAAGGACTGGTGACAGAGTAGACAGCCTTTTCCCTTTAAGGAAGTCAGTGTAAACCCAATTCAAACTGACAATTAAATCAAGTGCTACCATCTGCCAGTTGGCTTGAAGCCTGTAGTATGTGAAGGAAGTATGAACTCAGGTCTCATACTAGCATCTAAAAGGACAAGTGTCCCAAGGACAGCACATATCACCTTACTTGTTAATAATTAGTTGTCTCAGAGAAGCCGACCCAGCACGGATCCAAAGTTACCTCCTTACAGCTAGTCAGACCTTCCTGGCTCCGTTTGAGGTACTAATAAGGACAAAACAATCCTCTATTTTTTTTTATTACTGATTGTAAGCTTACTGATTTTAAATGCATTTTCAAAGAATTTCGTAAACTTTCACAAAAAACAATAAGAAGAATTGTGCATGAGTTAGGCAATTAACTAAAAAGCCTAGCATCCAGAATTTGTATTAACGTCATTATAGTGAACTGGATGTTCTTCTTTCTCCCTGGCAAGGGACAGACATGACACTTTTACCCGTATAAGTGACTGGAAACCAATTTATGCCCAGAACAGAACAGAAGTTCAACATACATAGATTGGTTTAAAAGTGGTAGAACCCAGTCTAAGCTTTGCACCCTTTCCCCACCCCCTCCAGTGGGCAAATGTATGTTCTGTTCACTACTGATGTAAACTGTGCTGCTTACAGAAAACCGTGCAACTTAGATTGATTTTGCCTTGGGCTTTTTGAATTTCTGTTCCTAGCCCCTGAATGCCACTCTAAGCTCCTTCTTCTGCCCAATTTTCTGTTCTGCTTTCTGCTTCCTGCCTTATATGCCACTGTGCTGCCTATCTCCTCCCAGATCTGCCATATCCCACACACAGAGGCTGCCTGTGCCAATTACGGCATGTGTACCACAGGTTGGCCAACCGTGTTCTAGGGAACCCCAAACAATGAACTTAACATTCAACCCAGAGAAGGGCCGCAAAATCATGCTTTCCATTTCTTGTGACAATCCAGTCCTACCACCATCTTCTCCCTACCATTTCCATTATTGGAGAAAGATCCTTAACTACCTCTTCTTGAATAAAACACCTTAGCCTTTAATGGCCTCCTAATATTGTTCCCACCCTAAACTTCAAGTATTCACCCAGTCTTCTCATCTGCTCATTCTAGAAGCTGGTGCCCTTCCACCTCTTAGCTTTTGCATGTCTATGTCAAATTCAGAATTAAACTCTCCTCTTCCAGAGGCCACACTGACTTGCAGTATCTTACCACACTGACTTAAACAAACCCCTCCTTCCTCCTCACTCTTTCAGTTTTGGCTTTCTTCTTGACCCTTGCTTCTACCCCCTCATCCATACAAAATGACCAGTCACCCAGTGGTTGGAGCATTCATGTGGGAGGTCAGAGACCAAAATTAAAGTATCTGCTCCAATGCATATTTAATTATTTATACACAATGCAGCAACATTAACAAGAGAGATTTATAAAGGCCTATGCCATGATAGCCAGCATCCTGGGATTAGGGAACTAATCTATGAAGGGGAAGGCTAATCTCGGTCCTGACTTGGGCAGAGCTATGAGTTGTACTTTAACTTTAAACATCCCAGATGAATGCCATAACTTTTAGGCCATTTGAGGCAGAATGGAGATTCTTGTTCACCAGAAAATCCAAACCAAGAAAATGTTCCTTTAGAAAATTCCCAACCAGCTGTATTCAGAACTATTCCTTCTTCCTCATCCTCAACTGAACAGAACTTATCTTCTATCTGAAGCCATTTCCTCCTCCCATTTACTCCAATGGAAAACTTGATTTCATCACTAGATAAAGACCAACTCCCTCCCCCACAACCGCTGATCACCACTACCACTCTAACAAAGATGCCACATAAAAATTAATTGCATTGCTTTGTATTATAGCTCATCAACTAGTTGGGAGCTAGGAAAAATGAAATAATGGGGGTCACTTCTGAAAAAATGAGTTTATTTTCATGCCAGCTGCAGAAAATGAACAGAACTGGCTACGTGCCAGTAAAAGGGGTCCTATAAGTGGTTTCCTTCTGTCTGCCTGCAGCAGAAATGCCTTTCTAAAGAATTACTCACTCTTGTACTCAAACCCTACCTATAAGATTTATTATTTCACAAGACTCCAACTGGCTGACTTCATATATCTCTCTCCTTTATTTCCTTTAAGCCAGAACCTTTTTTTTTTATTTATTAATGATTAAAAAAAACCCCATCTCAATGAAGAGTCAAATAATACTGCCTTGCAAAGGATAAGCCAGCCAGCCAGCCTGAGGTTTTGAGAGTTACAAATATCTCAGGAAGCCAAATATATTTGGAGTTGTTTGGAGTCTGCTCAGAGTTCTTAGCCTTTTAAAAAGCAACTCTGATTGCCTGCTTCATTTTATAGTGAGACATTAAGTGATTAAAAGTTTAATACAAATGGAATGAACCCAACAGCCTTTTTCCAGTACTCTACATCTGAATGTTGAGACCTTGACTAAAGGTCTCGAGATAAGTTCTCTAGTCTTAGAAAATTACTTAATGGCAACAGGGTACTGTTTTAAGTCAATTTGGAAGTAACTGATGACAAGGTAGAGCACCAAAAATGAAGCAAATATTTATAAAGAAAGAGTTTCTCAGATGTGAACCAAACACTCTATGTAACATTTACTTAAACTTTAAACATTTCAGTAGTGATACCCTTCACCTCTGTATTTACTCTGGAAAGGATGAAATTACCTTTTAGATGCTCTTCAATGTTTAAATTCATGGAAAGAAATAAAGATGGAGGAAATACTATGATTATTAAAAGAGGAATGGCTAACACCACAATAAGGAAGGTAATTGAAGGATAAATAATACAATGTGTAAAGATGTATTAGTGTTTTCATGATTTTGTACTATTTCCATTCTGTTGTTGGAATTGATTTCCATAGTAATGCAGTATAACCTCACAAATCCGGCATGCTCAGGACCAAGCACCTGCCAGAAATTGGAAAATTCCAGATTTTTTAAACCGTAATGATCATGGAGCAGGGGTGGGGGCAGGGGGTAGCAATGGCCAGTCATGGATCAGCAAGGCAGGCTGGTCCACATGCAAGCTTTCCCCTCCGCTGCTCCAGGACCGGCTGCCGCTAATCCCCAACGTGCCAGATTTTTGAGAATTATGGATTTTTTATATCCAGATTTAGGAGGTTACACTGTACAGTTAGTACAAAATCTGCCTTTGTACATAAGGTCTCCAAAGAAAAAGTGAGTAGGAAAATGGCAATATTTTTATCAAATTTTTGTTAAGCAATATGTGCTTCAGAGATCTGAGAAAGGGTACTGTGGTACCTGAAAGCTTATCTATGTCCCTCCTAACTATACTGGTATGGTCCAATAAAAGACACCACCCAAAAAATCCTTATCTATTACACTCTTTGACACATTCAGGGTACAAGATGGCCTTTGCTCAAGAAACTTGTGATTAGATTAACCATAATGCAGCAAATCAGAACTGAGATGGCATGAAGTAGGATCTAGATTTGGAATCCCGTGCTGTGACTATTTGTTCTATCTGCTTTACTATCCTCTATATTAGATCTGTACAGAGGTCTTTTTAAAAGAAATGCTTACTGGCTCACACTTATCTAAGTGAAATGTTATCAGCAGGATCCATTCTAGCAGTTTGCTGCTGTGTTTGTTAACAGCTTTTCATATCAGAATGAAATTGTATCATGTTGCAATAACTCTCATGATGTTTGTATCACCTTGCAGTTTATTACAGATGCTTCCAAAATCCTTTGACAAATTCTTCATTATCTAACTCAGATATATTTAGAAATGGAAATGGTTGGCTGCCATCTTCCTCCCTCTTCTCACAGATCCTTGAGAGGTAAAACATCATTACTGGGCATGTCTACACAAGGCATTTAATGCAAAATAGATTAATTGCCTCCATCATAAATGTCTCATGTCTACACGTGTCCATATTTAGGCCACTGGAAACTAATTAACTCCACAGTGGCCGCACCTACACAACATGCTGACTGCACAGTTGTTACTGAGCAGTTGTTTAGTACTTGAATGCTCAAGTACCAAATGACTGCGCAGTAACTGGATTTACTGTGCAGCAGCATCCCAAATGGCTTTTTAGTTATGCTAACTACACAGTAGCTCATTACTACTGTACAGTAGCGTCATATCACACTTCGTGCTATGCAGTGTTACTGCACAGTAGTACTAAGCTTCTGTACAGGCAGCATCTTGTCTAGACATGGCCAGTAACACAAATGTAGACACTGATACAGCTGGCTGGGGCATGAGGGTGCTTCAGTGCAGGGGCTGCCTGCCAGTTGCCCTGCACTGTAGCACACATATGCCCCAGGCAGCCCTTCCACAGCATGTTGAGTCAGGTTGGAGCAGCCCCAGGCTGGCAGGCTGACCCCACAAGCTCCCTGCCAGCCGGGGCTTCTCTGACTTGGCTCAACATGCTTTGGTTCTGGGTGCATGCGTAAACGCGGCACCTGGGAGCAATAAACTCCAGTGTGATAAGTGCCAGAGTGTATTGCTTTGCTTTAATAGTGTAGATGCACCCACTATAAGCAAGACTTGAAAGTTTCAAATTGGCAACTGAACATTTAAAATGCTGCATGAGCAATAGGAACCTAAAAAAAAAAATCATTTAAACTGCTTTACCTAAAATTAAAGAGAAAGCTCAAAACTAAGAAAGTTCTGATATGCATTAAGATTTCTGAAGCTAAGTTATAAGGTTAAGTTTTGGATAGGGTATAATCCTGATTGAAATCCTCCCCATAATAGAAAGCAGTAATAAAGTAAGGTTTATTCACTTGTGACTCAAGAAATTGAGACGTATGAATGGCTATAAGAAAGATATCACATTTATCAGTACATGACTTTTTGAGGCATATGGAGTATGGATCCCTACTGAATCCATGTAGTCCATTCATAGGGATATTAGATAGGAAGGTACCTTCTGATCTGAATCACTAAATCTAGTCCCGTGCTATTTCAGGCAACCTTCTAAAATCCCATTCACAGAAGTATCAAACCATCTAAAACTTGTTAGATTGTCCCCTCTACTCCATCAAGAGTATTCCTTTTGTGAAGATGCTTCTACAAAACCCAACACTGTGCTTGTAATATGTGAATAAGCACAATGTGAAAGCAAATTCTGAATAAAAGCAAGAGCAAAGGATAATTTAAAGCCTGATGGACTGAGGATTGGAATACTCCCAAACTTTACTTTCAGCTTAATGAGAAAGAGGAAAAATTTCATCATGCTTTCACCTCCATTGTCCTTTACCCTACCAGCTTCAGTGTAGGTTATACTGAAAATGGCTATATTTTTCTAGATATTTAAATAAACTAAGGAATCTTTTTTGGCACCAAGAAGAACTCATAAAAGATGTACCAATAAAAAAATGTTGATAATTCTCGTGTGAACTTTATGACTGTCTCTACATTAATTTTTTCTAAAAATGTTCTGCTCTACCACCAGTCACCACAATGAGAATGTTAGACCACAAAGGCTACACGCGTCTTCATTACCATTTTCTCAGTGGGTGTGTCTACACAAGATACTTAATGCACAGAAGACTAATTCTACTGTGCATTAGCGTGTCAGGGCAAAAACCATGCTAATGCACAGTTAATTTAGTCTACTGCATATTAAGTGTCACAAAAAACCCATGTGCCATTGCTTTTGTGCATTTACATATTACCTCATATCAGAGATACTAATCTTAATGCACAGTAGCAATGGCATATTAATGCATGTTTAGACGTGCCCAGTATGAGTTACATAACCATTTGCAACCAATCAGTGTAGCTCAGATACCCTGAACTGTTTGCTATCAGTCAATTTACAAAGTAACAAATACTCAACAAGAAATTCTTTGATTAATACTGAACTTTAAATAAATTCATGAAAATCACTATCTGGTCATGGATATTCCAAGAGAAGACAAAGTTTATTCTGCTTAAGAAATAAATTCTAGTGGGCACATCTACACGAGATGCTTACTGCACAGTAGCGAGCCAGTCAAAAACCATGCTAATAGCCTACAGTGCAGTGTTATTAGACTACTGCACTATAAGCATCACAAAAAACCCTTGCACTGGCACTACTGCACAGTAAATGTAGTTACTGTACATTCAGTTAGTACTTCATTAAGGAAGTACTAAATTAATGAACGTGTAGACGCACCCTGTAAGTCATTCACTACTCTTTAAATACACAATTCAAATTATCAAAATTTGTTGAACCTGCCAAGCTACATTCTGTGCAAGAGTAAGATTTTTTTATAACACTGCCACTTCCATGCTCTGCCAGAAAGCAGAAGTTTGGAAACACACACTCACAAAAGGATTAAAAATAAAAGCTACCAAAAAAATCTGAACTTGAGAAAAATGTTAGTCTTATTGAGAGTCTAAAAATGGATGGATTTACTTGCCTGGAGGGTACTTGCACTTTATCTGAACAAGATTGTCCATCTCTACTTCAGACAGGCTCTGAGTAAAGCCCATTTTCACAGCTCTTGTACACAAAAAACTGGTTCAGCATGTGAATAAGTATTTCTAATTGCCATATGGAACTAGAGCTCTGAACAGGGATATTTATATGAATCAAGAAAAGGATACTCTACATTATTAATCAGATGCCAACATTTTGCTAATTAAACCTCCACATGTCTCATGTCACTTCCCACGTAGGTCACAAGAAGAGGAGATACATTTAGGCAACCTTCGAGATGAATCCCAGGGGAGCATCCCACAAACACATGGTATTTAGGCATGCAAGTTTATTAAACAAATTGCAGAATATATTCCAGCCTAAATCACAGACATGACATGACACAATTAGTAGATTTATTAATTCCTTGGGCTAGAGATCTCACAGCTTGCATCTAAGCTCTACACCCACTAGAGCCAAGCTATTAACTTCACCGCAACTAATCTTTCTAACAGTTTAGTATAGCAAAGTTTTAAAAAGTTAGAACATCAAAAGCATTACTGCCTAATTTCAACTTCAATTTCATTTTAACCAAATGATACTTTGAACACAATTCTCATTAATCTTATGTGAAGTGAGTCAATACATTACACCAATTACCAGTAGCATAACTAGGGATGGGCAAGCAAGGCACCAGCATCAGTTGCTGATTTACAGGGGCATTAGAATGGCAGCTTTTAGGAAGCCTGCAGGGTGGCAGCAAAAGCTCATCTATAGGGAGACCAAGTCATGGCAGTAGCAGCCAGGGTGAGATTGTCATTAACAATCCATTAATTCAAGGATGATCTCTACCATGGCTCATCGATGCGTCTTGAGGTAACTTAAGTATCCAATTCTTAAGCCACAGATCCATCTGCAGAAGTTGCAGGTCTTTCCCCAGGAAAGAGTAGGCCATAGGCTGGGATTTCTCTCCTTTTTGTTCCGCTGCTTTCCTGATCAATGATCACTGTCTGAGACAGGTGACTACTGAGGTAAAGGAAGTGCTCGACTACCTCCAGAGTCTTCCTAATATCCAACCTAAGTTTCTGTTGTTAAAATTTAAGACCATTATATCTTGTCCTCTCCCCTATGGCAACAGAAAATCAAAGTTGATCTCTATCCTCTTTATAACCCCTCTTTGTGTACTTAAAGACTGTTGTCAAATCCCAGTGAGTTTTCTCTTTTCCAGACTAAATAATATCCATTCTTCCAGCTTGTTCCTGTAAATCATAATTCCTTTTCTAAAACATGCACATCTTTCTTGAAGTGTGTTGTCCAAAACTGGTGCAACCAATGCAGCTACATGCCAATTCAACTGCATACCTTTATAGGACTTGCCATGAGATAGCTCACCATTTTGTATCTATTTCATAGAGGGGCCAGAACATACAGAGATGCTGAGCATGTACATACCTTTTTGAAGTCAGTGGGTGCTCAACATGTGTTAGAATTTGTCCCACAGAAATTAAGGCTTTCTTAGGTTATTTATTTTGCATTCCTGAGTAGGCAGACTAGGTTCTGAATTAATTATAAGCTTTCTAATGTCTGAAAGAACTATATTCTTTGCAAAGGTGTAACAAGGTAGTTCTGCTATCAGGGTAGCAGCTGTGCAGCGGGCACTGCCAGCAGCTATTTTTCCACCCCAACTCCCCCCAAAAGGCAGTGCCTAGAGCTGCTGCTCCAATCAACCTCTACTCAGTTATGCTACTGAAGTTGTGTCTATGGCAAAAGTATTGGCTCCCATTAGCACCCTGGACTGACTATTCTGGTATAGTATGCCTGTTAAGAAAGTTTCCATAACATTTTTTTCTTTTTTATTGTCCCATAAGAATTCCAAGAACTGCCTTAATGAGGAAGTGCACGCTAAAACCCATCTATAATTGAACATGTTTTCTATGCTAAGGTAGCCAAAGTGATCGCTTATTTAGCTGAAGTTCAGAAATCCTGTTCATTTTTTCCCCTGAATCAGGTGAAAAGCTGAATCATTTTGAAAGAGAAAACTGATAAGGAACCAGTTTAACCAAGACATCTTTATCACTAAAGCATTGTGGCTTAAATAGGATACCTTGTTTAAGACATCTGTGATTGTGATTGACATCTCAAATGACTTGCATGTTCCTGCTGTGATCACATTCTGTTTTAGTATATTTCTGTAGCATGGAAAAATGCTACCTCTGCCAAGTCAGGGGTGGCATGGATATTTGGAAAAAAAAACCAGACAAAAAGCAGCAACCTTACTTTGCTGTATACCCTCTGTTAAAAATGAGACAACAGTGGATCCAGGGGTGACTTGAGACAATTTGAAATGGTTACCTATTTGGAACAGGATTCTAGTGTAAGAAGTTACAACTTATATGCATGTCTAAAACACTCTTTTGACTTGAGCAAGCAATCACTTCTGATCCAACACACACTTTAGAAGATACTTAACAAGCAATCCCATTATTGTAACTGATGCTTAGAATTAAGCACTTGAGTACTTCGATGGACTGGGCTTCAGTGCAGACTAAAACTGGTCAACCCTTCAAATGTATAACTTCTGGAATTCAAAATGGGAAAGAAGGAGGTACAATATTATCATCCCTAACCATACCTTCTTTCACTTGAACTTTAAGCAACAAAACTGTTTCCTGAAATAACAGTAACACTGATATTTGGCTGAGTTCAAAACTAGGACTATGCAAAGCTTTGGTTGCTGATTCAATTCAAAGGAGATTTGGCCCAATTCAGCAGCCAAACTCTGAATCTGAATTGAATTGGGAGACCAATAAAAAGGTTCAAATCAATTCGAAGCCTCCAAATCGATTCAGAAAGATTCGGAGATTTAGGAAGTCCACACTTGCTGCTGTGGGGAGCTGGACCCAGGCTCTGTGCCAGTAAGTAGGGGTGGGCGGGGCTGGAGGAGGGGGGAGGAGACCATAGATTCATAGATTCATAGATTGTAGAGTCGGAAGGGACCACAATGGATCATTGTGTCCGACCCCCTGCCCCTGGCAGGAAAGAGGA
>NW_005841933.1:194234-276413 GCF_000455745.1 Alligator sinensis
CTAATGCACGACAAGGTGCGATTGGCCTTGTTGATGGCCTCGTTACACTGCTGGCTGATGTTCATCTTGGAGTCAATTATGACTCCAAGGTCCCTCTCTGCCTCCGAGCTGCTGAGAAGGACACTCCCTAGCCTATAGGTGTGCTGGGGGTTCCTCCTTCCCAGGTGGAGTACCTTACATTTTTCTTTATTAAATTGCATCCTATTTCTCTCTGCCCATTGATCCAACCTGTCCAGGTCAGCCTGAATCTGCTCCTTGCCCTCAGGTGTACTAACTTTGCCCCATAACTTGGTATCATTGGCAAACTTGGAGTGGGTGCGCTCCACGCCCTCGTCCAAATCGCTGATGAAGATATTAAATATTATCGGTTCGAGGACCGAACCCTGCGGGACCCCACTACCCACCTCCCTCCAGGCCAAGAAGGAAGCATCCACCACCACCACCACTCTCTGGGTATGGTCTCTAAGCCAGTTGGCCACCCACCTGACTGTGTAGGCGTCCACTCCACAGTCTGCTAACTAGTCACCATGGGATGATCCCCACCAAGCCCATCCCTTGCCTGCTCCCCCAGCCCCCCGAAAAAATAAAAAAGAAAGCCCTGCACTCACTGGTTGCTACAGTAGCCATTGGGGCCTCTGGGGGCTCATGGAAGAGCCCCCCCCATGCAGCACTGGGCAGTGGGGGGCAGCAGAGATCCCCCTCAACCTGGCAGGAGCTGGTGAGTGTTGGGCTTTTTTTTTTAAGTGCCAGGACGCTGGGCTGGGCAGGGCAGCCATTGACAAGTCTGCAAGAGAAGGTGGGGGATGGGGCCTGTTTGATTCGGAGATTTGGCCAATTCAGGTGCGGCTGAATCTCTGAGTCAGATTTGACTGAATCAATTCAGGACAGTGATTCGAATCACCGAATTGAATCACTGTCCCCCAAATCAGCTGTATCCGAAGCCAAAGCAAATACTAGCCCCTTTGCACAGGCCTATTAAAAACCAAACAAATATACAAACTATTTGAGATGATTCATTTTATCCCTTCATTGAACCAAACTTATGTATGGCTTTGGAGGCAAACTTATGTATGGGTTTGGAGGCAAAGCTATCAAAGGTTTTTCATTAGAATTTTTTATTACTTTTATCTCTTTCCTGTTATGGTAAACTTCTGTGAAGTGGACAACTTCTCAAAATTTACTGGAGCCTTTTTCTTTCAAAGAGTTCAATCTATGTAACAAACATCTTGCTTTCTCCTGGGAAGCTTTTCCTTTTAAAATGTCAAATTACATTTGAAGAACTAATTTCCATCTGGAGGCCTTCATATTGAGAATCTTTCTTATTCACAACCTTGGGAGGACAATTTTTTCCTCTTCAGTAACTTTTTTTTTTTTTTTTTGCAGGGGATGGGGGGGGTCAGCCTCTACAACTGTAAGAACTGTTTAACTCAAACTGCAAAAGTACTCAAAATAAATATGGGCTCAAATTTAAACTGCTTCTATGCACTTGCAGTTGTTTGCTCAAATTTTGTACATGTCTGAGCACTCTCCACAGAATCCTTCTATAAGATTTCTCCATCAATGTTTATTTGGAAACTTCTTCAGGTTACTGTTTAGGGTAAACTTTAGGCCAAGCCTAGTCTACTGGTATATGAAATATGAGTTAAGTCAGACAGCAGGAGCCACATGATGTTTTATCATGGCCCTATAGCTAGTGGCATAATATATTATTGCTCTTAGTAAACATCCAAAGACATGCAAAAATAATGTAGCTCTTCCAGAGAGGCAATTTTGTCTAATGGATTGAGAGCCAGGAACTCCTATTGTTTTATTTGTTTTGTTGCCCTATGGACTTCAGCTAAAATTTTCATGCTCAGAGTTAGTTGGTTTCCCTTCCTCCCATCCTTTGGTCTTTCCCACCTAATTCTCATCTTATCCTCTATTGGCCTCTGTACTTATACCTCTGAGACAATAGCTCGATCCTCAGATTCCCACTTTCTGATCAAAATGATCTCTCCCTTTCTTTGCAGTTTCCTGACAGCCAGAATTCATAGCAAGACATGATCCAATAACCAAGATTTAAACATTCACCTCTGAAAATGTAAGAACTTTTAAACTGGTTGCAATGTAATTAGTAAAACCCTTTCAAACCAAACTTGAAAAGCTTAGCCATCCTCTGTAGAAATGCTACCCCAAGTGAGAAGGGAAAATAGGGAATTTCTATACAAGTGCTAATTTTCACTGGTAAGATAGCATTCCCATTTGAAATTTTTATTGTATGCCTTACCAATGCTCTGAAGTTACTTTCCTCCCCTGATTTGCTGTAATAATTTGAATAAATACATACACAAGGTACATTTTGTTGGGCTGTTTCAGCATAATAAGCACATACTAATGTCACAAAATGGTAAAGGATGTGATGATTTCTTTATAATTTTAATGTCCAGGAACCTGAAAGTTTTGTGTAATTTTCTAACACTATTTATTTTTCCTGATTTCATTCCATGGCTACCTTACAGGATACTACTGTAAATGTGGAAATAAGCAATCAAAGGATTTTCTGTAACACTTTTCAGCTTTGAGCTCCTAGAGTTAGTTAATCGAAAAATGACCTTATTTTTTAATAGAGGGGGCAATTGAAAATCATTGAGCAGACCTACCCCCTAATGATTTTTTTCTCAGACATAATTATAATAATTAGCATTATAAAGTGCTAATTATCTTTGGACACAGAGGACTTACACACCAGAGACAGAGGTCCACATTAAGTAAAGCAGATTTTGCTTTCTTCTGTTACCAATTTTTTCTTTTGTAAAGAAGTAGAGGACATTTAGCCCATCAAGCATAATTTCTGAATGTTCACATGCTGCTGTTGATTGGTCCAATCAAGAAATAATGTTTGTTCTTAAAAATCTGGTGTCTCACTCCACATTCCAACCCATAGGTCTTAAACAGTCCAAGTTTATCCTGCGGTGGCAGGACCCTGCATTGTCCATGAGCTTTCAAAGTCAAGTAACTGAAAGAATGCTCTTTATTGTAAAGCATTATTTGCTTCAGTCCTAGCCAGCCCCAAGGAAATTGGATTCACTATCTTCCCAGCAGACACAGAGAAGGGCAGTGTTGTGCCTGAGGCCTCCGGAATATTGTCTTTCTTCCAAATTATCCCTGACACAAACCCATCCACAAGGTGCTAACAGGACATCCACGGGCATCCTGTTGCTTATCCTAAGGAACAGAACAGAGCATGGGATAATGGCCTGCCCCAACAAGCCTCAACTTTACTGCCTTTATATCAGACCTCACAGATGCAGTAGGAGAATCTGGTAGCCCTAAATGGCCTTCCCTTTGGATTGTGGAAGCAATTTTAGGTCTTGCTTTCAACTGAATGGACAAGCCTGGAATATTGCTTATGCGGAGATCACTCTTTCCACAGACAATCAGGAAGGAGAGAAACCAACAGAAAGATTTATTGTGTAGGAGAAAAAAATATACAAGAAAACTGACCACAAGTTTGAAGACAGAACAAAAAGACAAGTAACATTTTTTACTGTCTCAAAAAGCTACCATCTAGTAGGGCTATATCAAATTTTGCTGGCAGTTTTGTTTCAAAACTGTTTTGACTCATTTCAAGCTCGAAACACTGAAATCAAACTGAAACAGAGAGCTTTGCAACAACCTTGAAATGAAACAAGGCACATCGAAATGTTTCAAAATTTTCAAAACTTTTCGAGTTTTGAAGCTCAAGCTGGGCTTGCCTGCAATGAAACAGAAAATAAAGTAAGGAAAGGGAGGAGGAAGAGGGGAGAAGGAGTGCTCTCATTATTGACTGCGTAGCTGGCCAGTGACTGTCATCCTTCCCTGACGTCCCTTCCAATCTCAGTGCTCTGGGGGAGGGATGGAAAAACTGCATAAAAGGCAGCATTGTTTGACTTGCCCTGCTTTCTGCCTTGGTGTCAGTTACTGAGCTGTGTGTTCCAGTTTTGCCTGGCAGCAGCCAGAGGTGTAGGGCCCCAGAACCCAGATACCCCTGCACCTATCTCCTTGACAGCTGGCAGGCTTCATGGCTGCAGCAGGGCCTAGGAGGCCTGCAGTTTTCACCCCCTCTGCCCCAAGACAGGCACAGTCAGTTCCACAAGCACCCATGTCATGAGTTTTGCTGTCAGCAGCCAGAGGTTCAGAACCCAGAAGCCAGCTGACATGTTTTGTGGCCTCAGCAGGGGCTAGCATGCTTGCAGTTTTCACCCTGCTGTGCTTTAACTGTCACCCATGTCACAAGTTTTGTTTGTCCACAGCTTAAGGTACAGTTTCCCCAAAACCCCTGCATCTGTCTCATTGAAACTTGGTAGGCTTTGTGGCCTCTGCAGGGGCTAGCATGCTTGCAGCTTTGACCCTGTTGTGGCTTAACACATACATATGACATGAGTTTTGCTTTCAAGACTTTGAGGTATAGTTTCCCTGGAACTCCTGCACCTATCTCCTTGAAAGTTGGCAGGTTTCATGCCCTCAGAAGACGCTATCATTTCTGCAAATATCATCTAAATTGGACTAGGAATGCCAAAGTTATAGGCTGTTTTTGAGCTTCCCCATTATAGCCTATGAGTGAAATGTTGAAACAGTTTTGAAACAGCAAAACTGTTTTGACGAAACAAAACAGAACAGCAGTTTCAAATCAAAACAAAATTCAAAACAAAATGCTGTTCCATTGAAGTGTCAAAACACTAGTTGAAACGGAAAGGTGCCGTTTCACACAGCCCTACCATCTAGCTTGCCTGAAAGTCCTGCCAGCGTTTTCAGAGATAAATCTTCTTACTGATTCTACCAGCGCCGACTGCTGGGGCCCTGGACTCCTTCCAGCCTCAAAAAAACCCAAAATTCAGAAATCCACCAAACATCCATTATACTATCTCCAAGCCAGCCCTGCTCCACCCCTGCCCCCACAACATTGTCCCAATTCCTCATGAGTCCCAGGATTTCCAGAAATTTCTCTCCCTGGGAGGCCTGCCATACCTCTGGCCAACAGGCCTTCTTTTTCTCAGTGCCTTTGCTATTATACAGCTTTTTTCCCTATTACAAGGGAAATATCATCCCATAAGTGGCCCCTTCAGCCTGTGACTGGGAGAGGCAATTGCCCTCACCCTAGTATTACAATACCAACAGACATTTAGCTGTTCTTAGCTTTCATTAAGCATGCATCCCTCCTTTGACTAAACGATATCCAAAATCATAAAGATGTATATAGACAGCATAACATAGCTCATACAATGATAAAAGCAACACAAATGGATACAGCATAACATTGATTTTCCAACAAGATCTCACACACTGCATCAATTAAATAAACACAAAAAATCATTCATGGTACCCTACAACCTCCAGACCATAGTAGGGTTCATGTCAATACCTGGTATCCCTTACTGATGCACATATTAATTTTGGGCAGGTCCTGAAGCTCTTAACTAGGGCTGTGCAAAATTTCGCTGGGTGTTTCATTTCAACCCATTTCAAGATCAAAACAGAGAAACTGAAATGAAATGGAGGGCTTCAAAACAGCCTTGAAATGAAAAGAGGGCAGTAAAAACATTTTGAAAGTTTCAAGATGTTTCAAGTTTCAAAGCTGAAGCTGGGCTTGCCTGCAGGGAAACAGAAAGTAAGGAGAGGGAGGGGAAAGAAGGGGGAAGGACTACTCTGGTATTGACTGTGTAGCTGGCCAGTGAATGTGATCCTTCCCTGAGGTCCCTTCCAATCCCAGTGCTGTGGGGGAGGGATGGAAAAACAGCATAAAAAACAGCTGCTTTCTGCCTTGGGGGCAGTTACTGAGCTGTCTTCCAGCAGCTCAGTAGCATCAGACAGCAAAGGCTACCATTCATTTCCTACTTGCTAGTCTAGAAAGTGGAATGCATCAATACCTTTTGCTTCCTATACCCTTTTATTTTACTATTATATTAATTGATTCTTTTCAATGTATTCCTCCCCCAAAATCCTCTTTTTGTTTTTGTTAATTAGTCTATTTTGATTCTTTTCAAATCTGTGCTCTCTCTCTCAGTGTGCATTCAATTCACTGTGCAAGAAAATACAGCATAATTATTAGGCCTTAGCGAAGTGGCTAGTATTCACTTAGGATTTGGATTCAGATGATTTGGGGGACAGTGATTTGATTCAGTGATTCAAATCACTATCCTGAATTGATTTGGCTGAATCTGGTTTGAAGATTCGGCTGCTGCCGAATCTGAGAATCAACCAGGCTCATCCCCCACAGCCCAGCAATGGCCGCCCCGCCCTGCCCACCCCAGCTCCCAGTTCTTTGAAAACAAAAAGCCTCAGCTCACTGGGTGCTGCCAGGTGGGAGGGGCAATCCCCACTGCCCCATGTTGGATGGGGAGCTCTGCATGAACCCCACAACCCCCCCCTCACTCCCCCTGCCCCCCATGGGTGTCCTGCCCAGGCTAGCTCTGGCCCTATAAAAAATTAATAATGAGAAAACCCCACACCCACCATTCCTGCCAGCAGGGGGAGACCCTACTGCTCCACAGCATATGGGGAGCTCTGCACGAGCCCCGTGAAGCACCAAGGCTGCTGCAGGAGTGGCGAGCTCGTGCAGAGCCCCCCCATGCAGCGTGGGGCAGTGGGGGGCAACAGGGATTGTCCCCCCACCCGGCAGCACCTGGTGAGCACTGGGGCTTTTCTTTAAAGCACTGGGACCTGGGGCAAACAGGGCACCCATGGGTGGCTGGGAGAGTGGAGGGGGTCAGGGGGGCTGGCAGGGCTCCCCCCATGGTCCCCGCCCCTCTCCTCCACCCCTACTACTTATGAGCTTGGAGTCCAGCTGTAGCTCCCTGCTGCAGCCACTGGGGACTGCCAGAATCATCAAAGCTCTCTGAATCTTTTCTGAAGATTCAGAGAGCTTTGAATCAATTCAGACCTTTAAATTGGTCCCATGAGTCCATTTGGATTTGGAGATTCAGTCAGCGAATCAGGACAGATCTCCTCCAAATTGAATCATCACCCAAAGCTTTGCACAGCCCCAATAATTATATCGTACCCAAGGGTGCCTGCCCTGCCAGGAGACAGGAGCCAGGTGCTGCCACCTGGGGCCAGTGGCAGCACTGATCTTCCTGGTGCTGGGTGTGGGCTGCTCCCAGCACTGGTCTGTCATCTAGCAGGCAGATTGGGGGCCCACACCACCAGGAGGACTCTAGCACAGCCCCTGCAGCCCTCCTAGGGGTATAGGCAAGCACCCAATCTGCCTGCTGGATGAGAGGAGCAGATGCTGCCACCTGGGACTAGCAGCAGCAGCGATCTTCCCAGCACTGGTCTGAGGCAGCAGCACCCAGCTTCTCTCATGTGGCAGGCAGATAAGGGCCTGCATCCCTGAGAGGACTCTGGCACAGACTCTGCAGCCCTCCTGGGAGTGGGGGCAAGCCCCTGATCTGCCAGCCAGATGACAGGAGGTGGGTACTGCCAGCTGGGACTGGTGTTGAAGCCAGTAAGCCTGGCTTTGAAATGTTTTGAAACTTTCAAAACATTTCGAGTTCCCTTGTTTCATTTTGAATCTGTTTCAAAGTTTTTTGTTTCATTTCAATTTCTCTGTTCTGAGCTTGAAACACATCAAAACAGCTTCAGAATGAAATGCCAGGTGAAATTTCGCACAGCCCTATTACCCAGCTCATGTTACGCTAACATGTAGCCACTCTAGGCTAAATCATGCCCCCTCCCCTGCTGGCCTGGATTTGGTCCACTGTCCTTCTCCCCTGCCCTCCCCAACACACCAGGTCCCTGCCCACTGCCCCTGTGTCCCCCCATTCCCACTTACTTGTGGCTACCCATGCTGTCCTAAGGGAGTAGGCAGAGAAGGGTTAACCTTCCTGCCCAGGCACCATTGCTGCTGCTCTCTGGGCCAGCCTCAGCCCAGAGAGGAGAAGCAGCCCAGCAGCCACTCTGGTGACTGCTGGACAAGCAAGTTAAGCCTTCCCTGCCTGCTCCCCTGGGACAGACAGCACAGGTAGCCTCAATTAAGTGGGGGGTGGAGAGAAGTTGAGGGGGAGCCCAGAACGAGAGTGGGGAATTCTTGCCTTTCAGTCCTTCAGGCCCCTGCTAGCCTGAATGTGTGACTGGTCCAGAATTGAACTAGCACTAACACTGATCAAAATTTAAACAGTTCAAGTATAACATGTAACAAGGCCCAAATGAAGGCTTCACTTCTCTTCTTCAAGAAACCCTATTCCTGACAGTCTTTCCAATCCCAAAATCAGGAGTTCAAATTTAGGAGTCAGAACCCAAAATAATCATTAAATTTATTTAAAAATAATTAAATGCTTTTCTTATTTTCCTTATGGTTTTTTTGTTTGCATTTTTGTTTTTATTTTTTGAGGATTTAAGGTATATAAGAATCATAGTTCTAAGCTATTTTTCACCCTGTCACCTCATGGTCTAAAAATGGTTATTTTTTTAAACATTTATCTACATCTTAGATGTATCTTATCTTATTTGTCTTTAACCAATACATCATAAGTCATGTGATCACAATATCATCACAAGGGTCAGCAATCCTGAAATCAAGTGTATTAACTAAGCCTGAGAACACAAGAACACAAATGGTGCATCTACATGCACAATTAACACATAACAATATACTCCAGTGCAATTCACACCAGAGTTTATTGCTCCTGAACATAGCATTTAAACATGTGCCCAGGACTGCAACATGATAAGCCAGGATAGAGCAGCCCCAGATGGCAGGAGGTCCTGGGGGTCAGCTTGCCAGCTCGGGGACACTCCACCCCACCTCAGAGTACTGCAGAAGGGCTGGCTGAGGTATGAGTGTGCTACAGTTCAGGGCTAGCCAGCTAGCCCCAGTCACCATTTACACATGCATTTTGGTGCATGCAACTACTCCACTATAGGATAGTACTTGTCCAGACAGTGCAGTCCTACAGAAGAGTTTATTAATTTACTGTGCCTTAATACAGGCACACATGTAGATGGTGACACTTTACTGCAGAGCTAATCAATCAGCTCCACAGTAGAGTGCACATAGATTCATAGATTGTAAGGCTGGAAGGGACCTCAAAAAATCATCAGGTCCAGCCCCCAGCACCAAGCAGGAAAGATAACTGGGGGTCAGGTGACCCCACCAAGGTGACTGTCTAGTATCCTCTTGAAGATTTCCAGGGTAGGTGATTACACCACCTCTGGAGGGAGCTTTTTCCACAGTCTGGACACCCTGACTGTGAAGAAGTTTTTCCTAATGTTGAGCCTGAATTGACCTTCCAGGGGTTTGTGGCCATTACTCCTGGTTTTTCCCTCAGGTGCCCTGGTGAACAGTTGCTCACCGAACCCTTGATGTACTCCCCTAGCGTAGCAGTAAGCTGCTACCAGGTCCTCTCTCAGTCTTCTTTTCCTCAGGCTCAAGAGTTCCAGATCCCTCAGCCTTTCCTCATATGGCTTGCCTTTTAAGACTCTGATCATATGAGTGGCTCTTCTTTGGACTCTCTCAAGCTTGTCCACATCCTTGTTCAAGTGTGGTGCCCAGAACTGGAAACAGAACTCCAGCTGTGGTCTCACCAGTGCTGAGTAGAGTGGAAGAAGCACCTCCTTGGTTTTGCTGGAGATGCATTGATTGATGCAAGCCAGAGTATTATTTGCCCTATTGGCACCACACTGCCAGCTTATATTCTTACTGTGGTCTATTATTACCCCCAGGTCTCTTTTATTTGTGGTACTAATCAGTTTGGTGCCACCAAGCCTGTAGGTGTGTTGGGGGTTGCTCGTCCCGAGGTGGAGCACTTTACATTTCTCAACATTGAACTTCATCAGATTCTGATCCGCGCAACTTGCTAGCCTGTCTAGGTTGACCTGTTTCTGTAGCCTATCTTCAAGCATGACTATGCTTCCGCGTAACTTGGTCTTGTCCATGAACTTGGCCAGTGAACTCTTCCCCACATCCAAATCGTTAATACAGATGTTGAAAAGTACTGGACCGAACACCAATCTCTGCAGGACACTGCTACCCACTTCTCGCCAGGATGACACAGATCCATTCACTACGTCTGGGTTCTATGCTGCAGCCAGTTTCTCACCCACTTGACTGTCTTGGGGCTAAGCCCACAATCCTCCAATTTTCTTGAGAGGATATTGTGGGATATTAGATCAAAGGCCTTTTGAGAGTCAAGGCAATGTCAACCTGCTCTCTTGTGTCCAGGTAGCAAGTTACGTGGTCATAGAAGATGAGGTTGGTAAGGCAAGACCTGCCCACAATGAAGCCATGTAGATGCATGTAGATGCACTCAAGGAATGCTATACAGGTCAAATCAAGGGTCCATCTATATCTCTTCTAATTTCACTCCATGCTTTTGAGATACTCATGTAGTATTCATGGTCTGGGTTTACTGCCATGGATTTATGATGTTATATAGTGATGTTTCGTTTTATTTTCAACTCACTTCTAAACAATGTCCAATATTTTATTGAATCAAAACACTTCATCTTTCACAGAACAATCAATCCTTCTTCTATTCCCCACAGCTTTAAGTTGTCAACCAAATTATGAACCATTTACCTTCTAACAGCACTTACTCACCTTTGGTCTAGAAGTTCACATGCAGTTTTTTACTCTGGGTAAAAACCCTCATTGTCTAAGCCAAACACCATTATTTTCTTCTAGTAGTTTCCTCAATCTTTCAGCTCTCTTTCTGCACTTCTTCCAGGCCATTTTTGCTGGGCATCCCTTATATCTTCTGAACTTCCGAAGTCTCCCCCAAATTTCAGATCTACAACTCTTTTATATCCCTTTCATCATGTAACCTCTCTCCAGAAGGTGTAAAAAGGGATAATTCTTGGACTCCTGCCTGTTTTGTTAAGGGGAAATATGCCTAGGGAAGGGTCCATGGAGCATTCTTTAGGCAGATCAGTTCTGCCAACTCTAGTGATTTAATTCTTAGTGTTATGACTCTCAATGTTTTTTTTTTTCTTAAAGATCCAGAGGCTATTTGCAAGAGAACCCCAGGTTTTATTTAAAATGAAATGTTTTGAACTTTTGTGTTTGCAGAGTTCTTCATAAAGACTAAATAAGCCAGAAGGCAAGCAAAAAGAACCTAGCTTTAATGTTTTCTTTAACTATCATAATTGATATTTAAACCATTGTCATGATTCTGAGAAGCCAGACTCAGGATTTATGAACGTTCAAGGCTATCAAGACTCAAAAACAGTTTTTATTGAGTAATCAATGAATATAATTATAACTCTTAGAAAATTAGGGATGGAAGGGACCTCAGGAGGTCTTCTAGTCCAACCCCCTGCTCAAAGCAGGACTATTCCAAACTAGATCATCCCAGTCAACACTTTGTCTACCCAGGTCTAAAAAACCTCCAAGGATAGAGATTCTACAACCTCTTTTGGTAATCTGTTCCTCTGCTTTACTAACCTCCTGGCAAGAAAGATTTTCCTAATATCTAACCTAAACGTCCCTTGCTGCAACTTGAGACTGCACTTTGTTCCATCATCTGCCCCCACTGAGAACAGTCTAGCTCCATCCTCCTTGGAACCACCCTTAAGATGGTTGAAGTCTGGAGGCTGCTATTACAACCCCATCTCATTCTTTTCTTCTCCACACTAAATAAGCCCAGTTCCCTCAGCAGCTGGACACAGTACTCCAGATGTGCCCTCACCAGCACCAAATAGAGGGGAATAATCATTTCCCTTGATTTGCTGGCAATACTCCTGCTAATGTAGACCAGTATGCTGCTAGCCTTCTTCACAACAAGGGCACAAAGCTCATATTCAGTGTATTGTCTGCTGTAACCCCCAAGTCCTTTTCTGCAAAGCTGCTGCTTAGCCAGGCAATCCCCACTCTGTACTAGTGCATGAGATTGTTCTGTCCTCAGTGCAGGACTTTGCACTTGTCCTTATTAAATATCAGGATATTTCTTTTGGTCCAATGCTCCAATTTGTCTAGATCTCTCTAAATTGTAGCCCTACCCTCCAGCATATCTAATACTCCCTGCAGTTTGGTGTCATCTGCAAACTTGTGGAGGGTGTACTCACTGCCATGTTCCAGGTCATTGATGAAGACATTGAACAAAACCAGCCCTAGGACCAACCCCAGGGGCACTTCACTTGATACCAACTGGACATTGAGCCATTGATTACTACCCTTTGATTCCAACAATCCAGCCACTTTTCTTTCCATCTTACTGTCCGTTCACCAAACCCATCCTTCTTTAGCTTGCTTGCAAGAATATTGTGGGAGATCATATCAGAAGCCTTGCTAAAGTCAAGTTACATCACATCCACTAAGCCAGTCATCTCATATTAGAAGGTAATCAGGTTGGTTAGGCATGACTTGCCCTAGTGAATCCATGCTGACTAATCACCTTCTTCTCCTCCAAATGCTTCGAAATGGATTCCTTGAGGACCTGCTCCATGATTTTTCTAGGGACTGAAATGAGGCTGACCATTCTGTAGTTCCCCAAATCCTCCTTCTTCTGTTTGAAAGATGGACAGTTTATTTGCCTTTTTCCAGTCATCCAGGACCTCTCCCAATACCCATGAGTTTTCAAAGATGATGGCCAGCAGTTCTACAATCGTATTGGCCAACTGCCTCAGCGGACTTGGGTACACTGTGTCTGCCCCCCTGCACTCTTCATTGTTGTTAATACACTGACATATTTTCTCAAAAACTTATAGTGACATTTTCCAGCCATCTGTTAATAGAAAATCTACATCATTAATATTGAATTTGGGGAATTATGTTCATAAATGTCCAATTTCTATAGATACCACAAACTGAAAACTATCAACAAAGATTATTTATAAAAATAAATATACAGTAATGTTGTTCACTAGAATACTAGTAAACATCATATAAATACTAGTATTCTTCTGATTACTCTTTTCATTAGTTGGAACTCTTGACTGAGAGCTGTATGCATGATGCAAGCTTAAAACATTCTTAATTTAAATAGAGGCAGAGCATATTTCCTAAATCTATAGTGAATAAAAATCGGCATGGTCGGCTGCTGATGCATCCCTATTGCTTAAAACATATTTGTCTATCAAATAACCACCACTGAGCTGCTGGAACAGTATTATTTACATTGGGGTGTCAAAGATATGGTCCAGGGGTCAGATCCAACTCAGTGGGCTAAGGGAAAGGTCAGAAATTCAGGGTTACCAAATTTCTACTAACATAACCTCAGTGGGGGCACAGATTTGCAATGAGGGGAAGGGAGGGGGGCAGAGATCCATGGCTGCATTAACCTCCACCAAGAGCTGCCAGGTCCAGATTGGGCCTATGAGGCCATTTAAGTTTAACACCCATGACATTAAACCTGGATTAACTTCATAAAAATGGGTATATCTGAGATCAGAATCTGGCATATTTCCCCCAGAAAGATAAATTAGAATCCTTCTGTCCAGGATGACCAAGATGCTGCTTGGCCTAACATGAATATACAGGGGAATGAACGGTCAACAGATCCCATGTTGACTCCCCAAAGACTGATGTCTTCAAATTGTCAAACTCTACCTTCATTTACTTGTGTACTATGCATATATCTATTAAATCTTAGTCCAAATGGTTGGAAGAATTAACTGTTTTCCTCATCCATTACATTTTCTTTAACAGATAGTCTGAATAAGGACCTTAGGATTTTACCAGTTATTTCTATTATGAATAGAAATTTCATAATAGAAGTTAATTAAAATTCTATTAGAGTTAGTTCTGTAACAGCATATGGATAAATGAAGCTGTCAATTATGGTTAGGGAGTCTGCTCCTAGTCACCAAAGGTCACAAGGATTGATTGCATTGCTATAGCTTTCTCATTAACTGCTTCTCAATGTTTTCCCCAAAACAAGATATTCAACACTAGTCAACAAAGTTGGTTTCTTGAGAACACACTGTACCAACTTCTCCCAGAAAGCACATGGTATCTGACCCCCACAGTCCCTTTGCTAGAATGGGTAAGACCACAATATGCAGGCAGTAGGTGATATTATTCTTAAAGTAGCTGAACAGCTTGGACTAAAACACAACCAGAAAGAATCCTGTTTAGTTTAAAAAACCCTCTAAATAATCATTTTTTCCTCAGAAACCTGAAAAGATTTAAACAACTCTGATTTTATCTGAAAAGTAGTCCCCAAAATTTCTCTCAGTGAGAAAACTGGTCCCTATTTCCACGTGGAGGTAACTTAATCTATCTACATGCCACCTGGGACATTACTGTTATGCATGACTTTGTAGATGCTACAGGGGCATAGCATATTAAAAATTATGTCACCATTGGGCTCAGATCAGAATTTCTGCCTCTAGGGCTCTAGGTTTTCTCCCATCTCATTTCAAGTCATTGGTAAATCACAATGACTTGCAAAGGGCAAAGATGGTGAAAAGTGAATTCAGGAACCACATTAGTAACAGTTATGGACAAGAGATCCTCATAATATTCCATTAGACTATTTACGAAGTGGTAAGCTGAAACATTTACTAACACTTCCTTGGAATCCCTTTGGCTCTATCAGTTTAGCTGTGGTTGATCAAGTAAGTCACATAGTTTTTTGTTGTTTTTTTAATTCCCCTGATTGGGTGAATGTGAAACCAATTCTGGCACAAAGTATGCATATTTTTAAATTAGGATTTCTGCATACACACATTCATGCCACTTTAAAACTTTCTTTCTACAAATATTAGTGCCAGTAAAACTCAACTGCTTAAATTTTTGTGGGAAACAAACAAAAAAGGAACAGAGATATAATCAAAACTAATTTATTTAAGAATTCAATCAGATGTTTGCTAAAAAAGGCACTGCAGTATTCCTATCTCTGCCTAGAAGGTGTGTGCAGTCTTATATTCCTTAGCCTGAGGTTCTGATCCTAAAGTATATATATGGAAGTCCCCCAAATGAGTCCTAACAGGCAGATCAAGTCTTCAAATCACTCAGTAAAATAAGTAGTGTTAGAGTGATGTTGTAGCCATTATGGTCCAGAAATTATGAAGGGACAATGATTTTTGGGGTGACACCTTTTATTGAACCAACTGCATACTTCGGTTAACTTTTTCATTCAAGCTTTCCAAAGCAAGGCAGTCTTCTGTAGGTGACCTTCTTCAGGGCCTTATCTTTGCCTTATCTTGATAAGCTGTTAATGGCAAAGCTATTGCAGGTAACCAGAAAGGGAATGCCTTGTATTCAAAAACTTGTCTAACTTTATCATGATTATACAGTGGGTCCAATAAAAAGATAATTATCCCAAAAAACCTTTGCCTCTCAATAGAACAGGGAAGTCAGTCTTCCTGTATCTGGGTCTCTATTTCTTAAGATCTTTGTCAAAAAAGCTCTTGCAGTGCTACACTTTTAACACTGCAGGAAAGGATTTTTACTTTTAATAAGAATAAATAAATAAGACTTAGGGATATGACATTATTAAAGTAATATGATATGAACAGAATACATCTTGGCAAGCATCTCAAAATATACACACACATACAGGAGTAATGAAAATTAAATATAACGTCATCGTCTACTTCCCATATGCACAATCAAGGGAGTCAAAATCTAGCTAAACCACCAAGAGTAAATAGTTTAGTGATGAAAAATTGATATAAAAATTCAGTGAAAAATATAAATATCCTCTGGGCTGTCAAAAGCAATCAGTTCAGCTCAATCTGTTAAATCTACTTCTAATGATAATGGCAACAACTTTTCCTTTTTATTACACTTTACATAAATTTATGAGCTTTATCATTTCAAACCAAATAAAATATATTTGTCTCTGCATCAGGGCATAAAGTTACCATGTGTCTTGGAAGCTTAACTAGGAATACAGGCAAAAAATAACTATTGTACCCAGTTTCTAATAGGTTACAATTTAACTTGTGCTAAAGCCTAACTCTCGTTTGTCAATTAAATGTTCACATAAAGACTGACGCACTTTGAATTGTAGTTGTTACTTCTGAAATAACTAAAATGACTCATTCATGATGGGTTGCTGAATGTAGAAAAGTTCCAGGTTAGAAATATGACTTTTCAATCAAAAGTCAGCAAAAGGATTTAAAATGCTTTCATAAGATTTCAAATTCACAAGTGCCCCATAGGCCAGTTTGACTTGCTTCAATTCAAACTATCTATACGAGTAGCAGGACTTTTCAAACCTGTATTATAGGAAATACATTTTATCTGCAGTCAGTTTTTATATATCAAATTCTTGCTAAGAAAACTGCTGAAGTTAAGTATTTATACAATGCACTGGTGTTTTATTAGCCAATAACTGTATATTATATTACTTTTAACAGTTACCAAACATAAACTCTTTCTTAAATCAGAGGAAAAACTACTGTTGAGCATCATGTAGCAATCTTCTGCTAACACTGGTTACACACAAAATGTGTTATTAAATGGAAGACAATTGTCATCTGGTTAATCATGGATTATTTATCTTCTAAAGATAAAATACTGACCGGGATTTGAAATTTCCATAAGCTCATTCAAGACCACTTGAAAAAAATAGACATACACAAAATGTTAATGATATTTTATAGATGGCACAGATAACAACATCTCTAGTTAAGACAGCCTACTTTTCAGGCACAGTATATATTGTTATACCTAGAAAACATAACCCAGGATCTGTGATTTGTCCATTTTTGCATCACATAGTTGTCAGTTCCTATAGAGGTCACTTTCAAATTTTTTTATGTTATCATTCTTTTTTTTTCATGGAGACCGATAATGATCTCCCCAACTACTTCAAAAAAATAGAAAGAACCTTATTCCTGCATTTGCCTCAAAGTTCCTGGAAATACCCTGCATATAACATAATAAAGATTAGCCCCTATTATATCTTTCTTACCATCCAAATTTATGATAAGCAATGCACTTAATGCTTCTGAATTACAGTCTTTCTGTCTTATTTTCAACCATTAAGCCACATCCATTTCTAACCAATCAAATTCTTCTCAATCCTATCTTTCAACATTGTGTAAAATCAGTTATTTCCACTAATTTTAACAATTCCCTGATATTATCTGTCAGTAGATTTTCCATTTCTCAGTCTGTTTTTGTCCATAGTCTTAATGCATTTCTCCAGCTCTTTTGGATCCCTAAATATCTTTTTTGTTATCAAAGGCAACCTTTTCTTTGCCTGGATATTGTGCATCCTTTACCTGAATAGACTGATGAATTTCTTTTGTGCCCAGAATATTTACAGCTGATTTCCACACTTAAGATGGGAACAGCTTTCTTTCTTGTCAACTGTAAAATCTTTTCTCTATCCAGATATCTCAGCAATTAGTTATCATTGCCCAAGGACTTTTGCATTCTTTGGCTTAAATTGCTATGAGTTATGAACTTGTTCACCTTCAAAATAATTTAAACTGAATTTATTAATGGTGAATAGCAAACCTCAAAAGTGTTCAGTTCGGATACAAAAATCAAAATATAGCCAATGTACAAAAGAACATAAAATCTCCAAAAATCCTGGAAAGATGCAGTAGCCACCACATAAGAAGGAATAAATAAGAATCTTCCTGGTAGTAGAGGACCAGGTTTTAATTCAAACTTTCAGAGTTTTAGATAAATATTTTTGTTTTGAAGCTCTTCAAGATTTAGGCTGTAAACTTTACAGATTTTCCATAAACAAAGCCACTTCCATTTTTATCTGAGGTTAGAAAGAACTCCATAAACAATTCCAGTATGTTTAGTTCCTTGGTAGAGGCTGTAGTACCTTTGCAAAAGAAAATGACTGGTGTCTGATCATACAAGTAGAAATCTTGAAACTAAAGCAGAACTCAAAACAAAGGTGTCAGTTGCAAAGTTATGTACAACATACGACAAGCCATCAAAAATATTTTGGGGAGGGTTCCCTTGCCCCCAAAACATAATAATGTATCTCATTTTTATTTAATATGCTTTATTTTGGAGGTATATAAAGAAATACAACCCCCCCACCCCTCAGTGTATTCCAGAGTGAGGGGAGGAGGAGCAGAAAACAAGAATTGGAAATCGATGCTTCATCCTTTTTCTGGAATAGCTTCATTTTAACCTCAGATATTTTTCCTCACGGGCTGAATTCCATAGTCTGAAAACAAATTTTCTTATTATATTTCATATGAAAAAAGAGAGCATGAAGAGTTGTTTCAACACAATGAGGCACTACACCTCAGGCACCTATATAAGTTAAGGATGATGTTGCTAATTAAGTATTTAGGAAGCAAAGCCCAAGTATGAAGCACCATAAGGAGCTGTTTTACAATGCTGAAACCATTATGCAATATGGTCAGTCTAGCATTGCTTGTAGTTCTTTGCAAGAGAAGGGGGTTGTTTTCTAAATATAGACACAAATGGGCCATACTCAAACAATATTTCATTACAGAGAGGTAGCATATGCTATCATAATACGGTGGGAGTTGCATGACACAAAGGGAAGCTGAGCAATACCACCTCCTTGAGTTACAGCACCTTATTGCCATTATAAAACATCTTTATAGTAAGGGAAAATGTAATATTTTTGTAGAGGTAGGAGATGAAGTACTGGGGGCAGTGGAGATTGTTCACTGAGAATGTACAAATTTACAGCAGAGCAATACATTTTTATATGATTCCTGTAATGCTCACACTTCATCAGAAGGCTGTCTGAGTGCACACAGCTTGATATACAAAACAGTGAAGTGGCAACATTTTAAACCTCAAAAAAATAAAAGCAAGCAATTATTTTAAATAAGGGAATACTCATTGCACAAGAAACACTCAGATCCTATTTCTTTGCAAATAATTCATAATAATTCCATTTTTACAAGTATTTACTCAGGTAGGTTAATTTTGCTGTGTTTTGTCAAGTTTCATTTAAAATTATATAAGTGGCTAAAAAGGTATATAGGGGCAGACCTCTCTTTGACTTTAAAGGGAGAGTGGGATTAGGCCCAAGTAGTTATTCTTTTGTTCTGTTGAGCAGGAGCTAAGAATTCATGCCTTACCAGGAAGCTAAGAAATCATGCCTAGCAATGTTCTTTTGAAATAACGTATGATTTCATTTTTAAGCTCTTTGGTTATTATCTGACTCAAGACAACTGTACTCTTGCTCCCAACTCCACTAAAGCCCATGATAAAAATCTGTTTTATAATGTGAACCTGACTACAGCACATGAATTCATTGGTATTCAGTATCAGCCTCGGGGTATGGTAGTGAAGCATGCTGAATTTTCACTTTTAACTAGCACACCTGAAAGAATGCTGGTTGGAACATTTTCAACCTTGCCAATGGGTGGTGGTATATTTTGGTCAGTGATACCCTTTTTTCTATTTATAGAGCACTGCAGAACTCAAAATGATGTTTCTGCTGGACAAGAGGGGGTGGTTATTCTTTTCATTTAGTCCTGAAACAAGTTTAAATGATAAAACATATGGTAGATGTCTAAACTGCTAGCATAGCAAGGCGATTCCTTGCCTCAAGGAAGATAGCTTTACATAAGACAGAATTTTTTCATCTTATCTATGCACCCTTGCTCCTCTTCATACTTCTCCTTCAGCAGCTCTCAAGATTGCTGTTAAGAAACAATTTCTCATTATTGCTGACTAACACACAAACTTTCAGCACTCCTATTAGTTTCTCTCTAGACATCTTGCAAGCAAACTGCAGTCCCTCTTCCTCCCTATATGTCTCTGCAAGGTATCCTGAAGTGTTTGCTTATGACCTGATTTTCAAATGTGCTCAGAATTGATAAATCCAGGTGAAATCAATAGAAACTTCTGATCAGCATCTCTGAAATTTGAGCCCTTTCAGCACAGGGGGATCTGTTCAGTGGCAGAAGAAGTTTGGTTTTCCTTTGAATCACAGCCCAAGAGTAAAAGAACAATGAATCCCTGTCTTGGACTAGTAGTTACCCTGATTAGAGAAGGATGTATGGATATTGGAGCAGGGATAAGAAGAAAAGGAAGTGTGACACCATTCAGATCAAATACCTAAATGTTAGTGCTGTATCTATAACAGCTGGTTATATAAAAACCATTGATTGCTATGCACCTTCTTTCCAACAAAAACACTCTTAAGGTTAGTTTAATAATTGGGGGAAAGAGTCTTCCATTCTTGTTAAAAGGTACAACTCTACTGACAATCTGTGGAGTTATGGATGCTTATACAAGTCAAGGATTAGATCCTGATATGAATAGTTCTACTGGTTTCCATGAAATACCAATTTAGAAAGATTTTTGTTAAATGCTATAAAACCTCACTAGATATGCAATTCTTATCAATTCAGTACAAAGCTTTGTAACAGAGATTTTAAAAACAAATTTCAAACCTGTAATGCATCTTTGTTTAGACACAGTATCACGTTTTCAACAACTCCAGGATATAACTTCTTAACTTCCTTGTTCCAATTGCTGCAAGAGCCCTTTTAGTTAATAATTTTTGTAATAAACAACTGCCATAATTTTTGTTTTAGATATAAGTAGAGTCCTTTTAAGCCACTCAGTATGGAAATGTTCTCAGTACCAATTCACAGAAGTGGATCTCAAAAACTACAAGATCATACAAACACATATCCTTCTTTCATCAAGATTTTGAAATGAAGAGTTTGGTTGAGAAACCATCTTTATTGACTAAGGCACAAACACCTGCAGACTGATGCAGATCATTCAAAGCAACATGTGAAGGTTATGTAGGTCACCACTGGTTTTGTAGCTGCATGTAGGAGGTATTGGCCCTGATACAAATGATAAGCATATGTCTAGCACTTGTATGTTAAATGTTGGTCAGCCAACCAGTAGTGTCAGAAAAAGAAGAAAAGTATGTAGCAGCACAGTTTAAAAAGCCTGAGAAAACCTGCAAAAAAACCAGGTGTTACATATTTAGGTTAGCATACTATATATTTAGGTTTCTATGATCTCTGTAAGCATGGGTGAGCTGTAGGTGTGTGTAGGCTGCTGCATGCGTAAATCATGGGTACAACTCAAACCTCCTCACAGGCTTGGTGTCACCTACCATTTTGCATTTTGAGATGCATAATCTTGGCAAGCAAGTTATATATTTTCTGCACAAATCTTCTTACCACATACAAACAGTGGGATAAATGCAGGTTGTACCGCAGATATGAGATAATGTTTATGGTGTGCCACCATGTTAATACATATAGCAAGCAACACGGGACAAAAGAAAATTTCCTTTAGGGTTTTTTTTTATTTCAATGCAACATTCAAGATAGTGTGGTATGCCAGCTCACTGTTACCACTAAACAAACGCATATAACACCTTGTATCACTTCTTCCTTTTGCAAAGAGACAGCTAGAATGTGCTGAAACATTTATTCTAAAAACTATAATAAATTATCTATTAAAAGTAAGCATTTTGTCCCCACAAATTGGGCCAGATCCTCACCTTGTATAAATCAAAGTCTATTAAGTTGTTTGGGAGGCAAGGATTATTCAAGGTGTTATCTTTTATTGGACTAATTACGTAGTTGGTCTAGAGTTAGACAAGCTTTTGAGTGCAAGACATTCTTCCTCAGATGACCTGAGGAAGAATGTCTTGTATTCAAAAGCTTGTCTAACTCCATCCCAACTACATAGATCAGGGGTGGCCAACCTTCAGCTCCAGAGCCACATGCGGCTCTTCAGAAGTTAATATGCGTCTCCTTGACCCAAATGGAAGCTGGTCATCGTGTGCTTGTGCAGATTCAAGGAGACGCATATTAACTTATGAAGAGCTACATGTGGCTCCAGAGCTACAGGTTGGCCACCCTGACATAGGTGGTCCAATAAAAGATACCACATTAAGAAATTCTTGCCACTCGTGTAAGTTGTAGATCATCACAGCTATAGCACATCACTCTTAGACTGCTATTAAAGTTATGCTCATTTATACCAGCTAAAGGTCTGGCCTATTCTTTTACTTCACCAAAGTGTCTGCATGAAATAACTTAAAATTTGCCTCATTGTGGGAGTTCAGCCTCCCAATGACTTCACTGGGAACCCCATATATATATATATATACACAAACTCCCATATATATGGGGTACCGCACTGAGCTCATTGGGAGGCTGAACTCCCACAGTGAGGTACATTTTAAGTTATTTCATATATATGAGCTGTAGGTGTGTGTAGGCTGCTGTATGCGTAAATCATGGGTACAACTCCAAACTGCCTCACAGGCTTGGTGTCACCTACCATTTTACATTTTGAGATGCATAGTTTTGGCAAGCGAGTTATACATTTTCTGCACAAATCTTCTTACCACATACAAACAGTGGGATAAATGCAGGTTGTACCGCAGATATGAGATAATGTTTATGGTGTGCCACCATGTTAATACATATAGTAAGCAAGTGTGTGTATGTGTTTGTGTGTGTGTGTATGTGTGTGTATACATATGTGTGTGTGTGTGTGTGTGTGTGAAGACATAAACACAGTAGAAGTAGATGAGCATAAAAGGTCATTCTAGAATAAGTAAGTCAAGTTTTGATTTTGCTTTCTTAATAATTATGAATAAAAATAATGAGCTACAACCAGAAGTATTTACTCAGTTGTCACTCATTTTTACTTTTAAAAAAATAGATTTATTGATGGATATTGCTTTCAATTTCTATTGACAGTAAAGTAATTGGAAAGCAAGCTATATGAGGAAAAATTGAGAGAACTAGCTGTGTCTGTCTTCGGGGAAAGGATGTTAAGGGAGGGACAGAGGCCTGCAGGTCACCATTTGGAAATACTTTTCCTAAAACATTAAAAAAATACATGGTGAAATTAAAAAAAAAATAACATAGAACTTAAAGGGGTCTCCCTGGGCCATTGAGGTTAGTTACCTATGTTTGCAGGCAATCATTAACTGATGAAATCCCCAAAATTGCCACTTTAAACTTTTACCCACCCAAAGAGAGAAGGAATGGGGGGAGGGGGGGCAATGCATCTGTGGCCAACCAAGGTCATTTTAATAGAAAATATAAAAATAAACAATAAACCTTAAGAGTTCAGGGTCAGTGGGAATAGACAAAATGGTAATGACTGCAGTGGGGACAGAATTCTTTATTTGTAACGTTCACCACAGCAACAAAGTTGTCAACTGAAAATGCCATATACAATAATGGATCTTTATAAAGCAGGTCATGCATAAATACAGATATCAATCAGTGTGACACTCAAGGACTAGATCTTAAATGCAACAAAACTATCATTATTAATGCTTTTTAAAATAATTATGTGATTTCAGAGTCAATTTTCTTGTTTCTAGATGTATAATATTAAAAATGCTGGGTGGCTGTAAAAACAGAAGAGCTTAAACAAATCAGCAAATATGCTTTAGCACTCTGTTCAACAAAACCAAGCTAAAAGACTTAGAACAGAGAGCATTACAACAACTAAGCCTTGTTGTGAAGAGATGCATTAATCTTGCAGGGTCATCCTGGGGTAAATAAAGGTGTAAACAGTTAAATACAACACTTCTATGCCATAAGACTTACAGCTTTCCATGGAGAGAATACAATACAGGTTGATTCCACACTTCAAATTAATCCCTTTAAAATGTTAAACAGGGTTGCTCGAATGTAATTGAAAGCACAAACCATGGGTTTCAAATGACTGCCTAAATTCTCTCAAGATGTTTCTAAAATGAACCATCAGTTTAGGCTTCTTAGCGTTTCATTATTTTTAATATTGTCAATATAATATTAAAGATTAACATTTTTGGCCAAAATTTTCAAGCTTGAGCACAATCAAAGGAATGATAGGTGCAAATTCAAGCCTCTTTTATTCCAGTATCTCAATATAGATTAGGGAAGCTAATTTGGGTATTAAAGTCTGAAATGTTTCTACTACAATTATGTTACAAGAAAAGCACATAGTGTTTGGAAATTGATTCAGACACTCTTAATTCATTTAGCATTATACTTGCACTCAAATTTTGCTTGAGTTACTTGGATATTTGCATTGTTATTCAGGTAACAATGACTGAAGTCAATAAGAGATGTGTGAATATTTTTGGGTAGAGTTTGACCCTTATGTGGAACAGTAGTTGTCTGAGGACTAGAAGACTCAGGGAAAAAGTGAGGAATGTGCTAGCTGTCATAACCCAAGGGTATGATTTTGTGTGTGCTTCGGCACTGCAGAATTATTTCCCGCCATGAGGAGCTTTCTTTGCACGGTGCAATTCTCAGTTGCAAAGAGAAAACCCCGGTGCAAAGGAGTTCCTGCCACCCGCATGCAAATTTGTTCCCCACTATTGGCTGTTTCTAAATTATTCCCACGTGGCGGCTAGCAATTGGCTTGCTAGCCATATAAGAGGCTTGAGCGGTTTCTGCCCAAGTTGGAGAACTCCAAGGAGAACCCCGCAAGGGAGGACTCCATAACCATCTGGAGGAGGAGAAGGAGGACTTCATATCTTGTGAAGAACTCTAAGCGCTGCGGAGCCTAACAAACCCAGCGTGTGCCTTAAGAAGGATATAGGGGCCTGATCAACCTCTAACCTCTCCCCATTGCTGCCTAATCCCTCGACGTACCCTTCCCTGCGCGCTTTAGTTCCACGGAGCCTAGCAAACTTCGTGTGTGTGTGTATCCAGAGCTCTTTCCGAGTTATTTTAAGAGGCTTGAGTTTTCTACGGGTCTTGTTTGAGCAAGTTTTGTAACTGCAACTTAAGCGAAGTTTTCTCCTGCCTGCACCGCGACCATCTACGGTGTAAGTAAAATAATCTTTAATCAACCGCTACGCGTCCGTGCCTAATTCTAGTCCGCCGGCCTGCATTCCCCGACCCGCGTGCCAGGGCTGCTGGCCACAGCCTGCTGCGTGCCCCCGAAAGCCTCAGACCGCTCCCGGCCTGCACACTAGCCTTTCAAACTAAGACCATAAGTTCATATCCAGTCATCCTTGTGATGCAAAATATTATTTTTTGTTGATTTTTTTTGGCTCAGTCTAATTCCAATTATATATATAAAACTGACATACCCCTTCACAAATAGATTCTAAAAGGTGACTTTGTTGGCATTCACAACTGTAGAGCTAACAAAGGACTGAGCATGAAAAGTAAACTTTCTCCAAAAAATGAAGCCTCCAAAGTTGAGGTTAAAGGTGCAATGTAGCGTACGAAAGCTTCACATCTGGTATTGCTGTTGTTTCAGTTCTGTGGCTAAATTAAGATTTTTCAGGGCTGTTATTTAGCATTTCTTACAAGCATTGAGTTCAAGCAACTTTTTAAAATAAACATCAATCTCAAACTCCCATCTATGCTGTTCAAATTATAGCTAAACACCTGAAGATGGCAACCTTTCTTACAACCATTCTTCTGAGTGTGTTCATCCCATAAGAAATATCTTTGGGAAAAATATTATAATATTGAAAATTAAAGAGGGACCTTTAAGGATTTGGCATAGAGGAAAACACCAGAGTTCTAGGGGAAAACTTTTGGTCATTTGACTAGGTCAGGTGTCCTGAAGTAAGTATGTACCCTGCACCCCCCATCAAGCGCTCAGAATGCTCTGACCAATGTTCACTTCTGTCTTCTTAAAAGATAATATATTTTCTGACATTAGCCATTCTGGGCTCAATGGAATAGACTACAAAAACTGTAAAAGAATATTAATATTAGATGTAGAAAAAATATTGCCTGCTTTTAGAAAAATAAGCAATGTTGCCAAGAAGCTGAAGGATGCCAACAATAATAATACATTGCACTTCTGTAGTACTTACAATCCAAAGCACTTTTCAAGCATTAATAAATTAGGCATTACAACACCCAGGAGAGATAAGGAAATAACATCATGTCCATTTTACAGGGGAGGACTGGACCCTTATAAAAAGATGGAGTATTAGTCCAAAACACTATGACTAAACAATGTGATATTGCAGTGCTAGGCTCTGCTACTATACAATACAGCGGTATTTCTGCTGTTGTTATGGAAAGACCAGATAACTTAGATAACCCACCTAAAGCAACAGCTGAAGTCTTTGGTAAGACTGAAAACAGATTCAAGACTTCCACCTCCCAGTCTTTTTAGCCATTCAAGTTTCCTTTCTATCTTACAAACATTTTGGCCAAATGCTTCTCACACATGCACATTCCTAACTTTATTTGCCATCAGTGAGGGTTCTGCACATGGTTCTTACAGCAGAAGTTAGTCTTGTATTTTCAAATAAAACCTTCAATTCACACATTGGAAAAAAAAAAGCCTTCTCTTTTTAGTTTCTCAGAAAAAAATGCTGTGGTTCTCTTTTGACATATAATTAGGCGTGCCAAGTTTTGTGTGTATATAGAGGGAAAAGCTCATCTTCCGTGTCTGGTATATGCAATTCTATTTGAGGGCAAGCTGTAACTGAAGACCTAGAAACATATTTTTGTTTGCTTTCAGCTGCAGGTGTTTAAATTAGAGATAAAGAATTTTTAGGTGCTTGCTTACTTGCTTGTTGCAGAGAAGCAAGTGGTAAGTGATCAGTGACACCAGGCAAAATGAACATTTTAAAATTCTTTACATCTAGATTTTCTGATAGAGTAAAAGGGACAGTTTCAAAAACACTAATTAGTAACACACGTTAGTATTCTTATTGTTGACAGTCCTGTTGCTACTGTGTTTGTTTGTTTGGGGTTTTTTGCATAAGTTTCATTTAATGAGGATAAATGCTAAACACGCAGCTCTTCCATTTCTAAATCAGAAATGTACAGAGGGACCAACTGAAATAGATAAGATGATCCTTTTAACTAGAGGCTAATTTGGTAGGAAACTTCATAATGAAACAGTTAAATACAAGATGAGAGGGTCAACTGCTTGCAAGATTAAGCATTAACTGATTTTTTTTTCTGGCCTACACAACAGAAATTTAAAACAATGCTTTAGAGCTGGTGCCTGGAAAACCTGGGACCAAATGCATTTCACATGTAACGCCCCCTGACTTGAATGGAGCTATATCATGAAAAAAAAATTGGCCCCAAGGGTTTTTAGTATGACCTGAACAACATAATGCAAACAGAGTGCCACTTAGTGGCAAGGAAAAAAACTTCAGTATATGTCACAGAAAGACATTCAAGCACACAGATGATTTTCTAGTGTTGCATTTGAAATTCTGACACTACTACTTCTGAAGCTTCCAGTTACATTAAGCTCATTACTGCCACAACGTTATATGCACCTTTCCATAAAAAATACTAAGAATGTCTCCAAAAAGGGAATAAAAGAGAGCCCTTCTCTGTAATTAATGTAGCATTAAGAACACTCCCTTCACATTTATCTTCAAATTATAGCCATTTTCTAAAAAGGTTAGAATGCCTCAATATACTGTAAAAGGCATAAACATCTTACAGCTCTTTGTACTTTATATATTTTAGCTATGTATGTATCACCCTTTTGTAAATTCTCCCCCAAAAAGACTATAGCATTGTTTTATTAAAGCACCCATAAAATTGCAATTGTAAGGATAGCCACTCACTTAGCAACCTTTTTAAGAGCCCGTGTAGAACTACTAGCCTATTTTAATGAGACAAAAACTTGACAAATGAGACAAAAGCTTCTGTTCACAGATGTGATCCTCAGCACAATGAGATCCAGTAGAAAAAATGGTTATATATATTGGCTATGCACCTGCAGTTCAGTACATTTTCTATTAAATGCCAATGGCAAAATTTCCACCCTTTTCAAGGAGAGGGCGATCAGGGCCCCGGTCCTCAGACTTCAGAAAATAACAAGAAGTTGTGCGTGCATTTTTATGCCTACTAAATGCTTGTTTATAAACACTTTTTTGTTTCACCATGGCTCATTATCTCTGCTTAGGTTCAACAATCCTTTGACAATCATTTAGCTGCCATTCATCCTTTAATCCCTTCTCTTATAACATCAGTTCAACTTTTTAAGGAGACTTTGGTAGAAATTTCACAGTTTTGCTGGTTTTGAAAATTTTACTTAAAGTGCAGATAACATCCCCGTTTCAGAGGCAAGAGTTTAGTTTAAGAAAATGGCACCATAATTCTTGAGGGGAAGCTAAATTTTCTATGTAATCAAGGATCTTGGTTTCCTATGCTTAAAAATCCAAAATTATCTGATTTTAAAAAATCTGCATTTTTCCATGATTAAATGAAATGCCACTAATATATATATATATATATATATATATATTCTTCTATCAGTAGAACACAATATTCTACTGATATATTTACAATTTTAAACCAATTTGGAAGTCTACCAGTACCTCAATCATTAAAATAAGATAAATTCTAAATACCTATATATTTTGGCATTTGATTTTTGGTTTTTTATCATAGAAAATCAGAGTTCCCCCTCCCATCATTGTTCACCAGGATGTGCATCCCGCTGCAGCTGTCCCCAGCCCCCCAGTGTGTGGCGCAGGGGGGCAGAGTAGTGGGGGTGCCCCCCCAGGTTTGCGCACCCACAGTGGGCATGGGGCTGCATCCTGGCCAGACTAGCATTGCCAGAAGCCACCTTCACAACACAGCAGGCAGGACTGGTTTAGGAAGGCAGAGAGACTCTGCTGCCACTACCAGTACCAGGACACCCCAGCAGTTGTACTACCAGCAGCATAAGGAATAATGAATGAGGGGGCCACACTGCCCTCACCTCTTCCCCTGAGTAACCACTCATGCACCAGGCCGCAGCTCTATCCCACCACCATGGCCCAGCCACTTCCACCACTGCCGCTCCCCTCAGGCTGCGGCTGTAGCCCAGAAGGGAGGGGAGTTGGAGGGCCGTGCAGGAAACCTAAGAAAAGCAGCAATGGTGGCCATCACCTTTAAAATAGAAAATCCATGTTTTCCTGCAGCAAATGGAAAACCCGTATCTCTGGTAATAACACCCAGCAAAATCTTTATTAAACATTGCAAATGAAACATATCAAAATCATCCTTTCTTGAGATGATGCCTTTTCCCATATCACATTTCTTTGAATTCTTTTAGTCCTCACTAACACCAGATTCTCCCTCTCACTTTCCTTCATACACTGCACGTTAGGCATATGTCACTTTTTAACTATTAAAAGTAACTGACTGAAGAGTCAGTCTCTCCATTAGGAGACCTTTATTTTTGCCAGCATTAATCAGTGAAATTGCTCAGATCTGCCTGCCATGTCCATTTTGCCTTCTTGCCTTCTTGGTTCAAATGTTGCACTTTGAAAATATCCCCCTTTCCCCAGCCTTCCCTGTCCATGCCACTTTCAGTCTAGACCAGTGGTGCTCAACTTATAGCTCATGGGCCGGATGTGGCCTCAGAGTGACTGATTCTGGCCCATAATAGGGTGGATCAGGAGCAAGCAGCTTGGCCCAGCATGTTCCCTTCTCTGCCCTGCACTGTACTGCTGATTTGCCACTGCAGCCCTCCCTGTTTTCTCCCTCTCCCCTGTATCAAGCTTCTTACTCTCCCTCCCTCCTTTTCTCCCTCCACCTAGGCATGTACCACTTATCATTCTTCTGCTCTCCTCCCTCCCACCCTCCCCTCATAAAAGGGAGTAGTGGCCTGATGTGCAACCAGGCTGTAAGTACCCAGTCCATCTGTCTAAAAGGTTGAGCACCACTGCTTTAGACTGCCCCAGTCTCCTTACCCCTTATCTTCAGATCCCCTGCTGCAGTATGCAGCAGCTCACAGGGGAGAAAGAGCTGGGTGAGTAGAGGGTCATGGAGGAGTAGGATTGTATGGGGAGAACATAGGAAAAAACCAAGGTTTAAACTAAGAAACGGGGAAATGAGTAATGAAGGGACAAGGAAGTACAATCTGATGATGCACATGGTTCTCAGCCTTTTATAGGTAGTCCGTGCTCATATTTTTCACCAGAAAAATTAATTGTGATTACATATCCAAATACTTGGTCCACTTGGTCCCTTGTTGCAACTTTGTTGTTATGCTTGTTGTTACTATGTTTATTTTTCAGATGAGTTAACTGAAAACAAGACAGAGAAAAGTTAAGTAATTTTTTCTTGGGACAGCAGGTTTGTGGTCTACCAAATGGCCTATGAGCCTTACAGATGAGAGCACAGGGTAATCATTTTCTTCATAATTATTTCCTGTGAGAACTTGGGCAGGTAACTTAAGCTCATTTGTTTTAGTGAGTGCTAAGTCAGGAAGAAATTTATAATAGATAGACCTCACAGGATGAAACCACCAGATAGTGCGAATCATTATAGTTCCATCACTTTCATTCCCTACAGTTATAACTTACATGAATTTGACCCAATGTAATTACTATCACTTTGTCTGGCAAGATCCAAATATACAGGTCGAATGGTAATTCTAACTGAATTATTATCATAATCATTTTAATATAAATTATGTTTAGGGTTAATGTCAGTCTTTTTGTGCCTACTTTAATACTGAAATTTCAGGCAAACAAAAATGACAATTTTCTCGCATTTGCTTCTGGTGAAAGTTAATCATTTTTATACTTCATTGTAAAACAAAAGCATTTAATGGAAAGAAGCCCCTCCCCTTCTCATTTTGTGGTGAAAAGCTGTAACAAATCTGAGGTAAAAGCCTCCAAGGAATTTGCAAATAAATGTTTTATTTTACTTTGCTGATTCTCTTGGTGAAGATACCATATTCAGCTCTACTGGAGATTCTTGTTTTTCAATAAATGACCAGAGCTGTGCAAAACTTTTGTAGCAGAACCTCAAACTCCACCAAACTAAGTCTAGTTTTAATAATTCCTGGAAAGAAAAAAAATATATTTCCATACTCAGACATCATATCCAAATTCCCATAGCTGACCTCCTTACCCACCTAACCCACTTCTGTTGGCTCTACTTCTTACCTGTTTTAATATTTTGCAGGAGTCTAGTATTCCCTTTCAGGCACATCTACACATGCTTTTATGCACACTTAAACTTAATGCGGATTTGCCTAAAGTTAGTCCCAAGTCAGTCAACATATGCAGCATTAATGCGCCTTAGCTTATCTACACATGCATTAAAGCTCTTTAGCTATTTGTTCCTAAATATGATACCTGCTTTTGCAGGTATCAAATTTAGGTAAGAATAGCCTAAAATGCCATTTTTAAGGGCACATGTAGACCCATGCCCTTAATGCACCTTAAAAATGGCTAATGCACCTTAAATCAGCATGTGTAGACATACCCTTCCTGTATCAGTGCCTTTATAAGATTCCAGTGGACCTCTTGCATCTCAGGTTTAACCTAATATTTCATGAAATCCTAAGTCAAGAATTTTGAATCTTCCTTCTATTAAAAAAGTATCTGAAATCACAACTCAGCATATTTTTTGTCCTTGAATAGTAGCTAGAAGTGTCAGGAGTTTGGAAGAAAATGTGTCATAAGATGTGAAGCTTTGTTATTTTCTGCACATGATTACTGAGGAGGTCTTATAGTCCAGTAGTTCTCAACCTTTTCTGTACCAGGACCTATTTGTAAACATCAATGGCCAGTCCTGACCCAGTGGCCCTCACTCTCCACTCTCATTCTCACTCCCACTTCCAACCCACAGCCCCCCACCTCACCCCCAGCCTGCTGTCCCCTGCCCCCAGACCCAAGCCCCCACTGTGTGGGGCAGTGGGTGGGTGTGTAGGGCAGAGGAGTGTTTGGAGCATGGGGGGGGCTGTGCCCCCCCAGATTTGTGCACCTACAGCAGGCATGGGGCTGCAGCCTAGATGAACTGGCATAGGCAGGAGCCATCTCCATGGCCCAGTAGGCAGGATTTGGTGTAGGAGAACAGAGCAGGATAGCAAGACTGCCACCAGAACCCCTGTGCCAGCCATGCCACTACCAGCATGAGGAGTAACAGACAGGGGAGGAGAGGCAGATGCACTGCCCTCACCTTCTCCCACCACCAGCTGCTTGTGTGCTGTGCACTACGGCCCAGCCACTGCTCCTCTCAGCCCACATCTCTACCTCATCCTCCTTCTCCCCCCAGGCCCAAGCAGCCCTTTGCCAGTGGGAACTCTGCCAGCCTGCAAGGGGAAACCTGCCCTTTCCCATGCATCTCTCCTTTAAAGGAAAATCAATTTTTAAATTTTGTTGATCCATTTTCTAAAGTAGGTTTGTGGGAAAAAATCATCAAAGAGCACATTTGTGAAGGCCCAGCAGGGAAACGATGCTGAATGGAAACCAGCATGGGTTCATCACAGGTAGATTCTGCCTGACAAACCTTATAGCCTTTTATGACCAGGTCACACACTGCCTTGACACAGGAGCTGAGGCTGAAGTCATCTACCTGGACTTTAAGAAGGCCTTTGACACAGTTTTGCATCCTATTCTCATAGGGAAGCTAGCAGGCTGCATGGTGGATGCTTACACAGTCAGGTGGGTGGCCAACTGGCTTAGGGACCGCAACCAGAGAGTGGTGGTGGATGGGTCGTTTTCAGCCCAGAAGGAGGTGGGCAGTGGGGTCCTGCAGGGTTTGGTCCTTGGACCGGTGTTATTTAATATCTTCATCAGCGATTTGGATGAGGGTGTGGAGAGCACCCTCTCCAAGTTTTCAGATGATACCAAGTTATGGGGCAAAGTTAACACACCGGAGGGCAGGGAGCAGATACAGGCCAACCTGGACAGGTTGGATCAATGGGCAGAATGAAATAGGATGCAGTTCAACAAAGATAAATGCAAGGTACTCCACCTTGGGAGGAGGAATCCCCAGCACACCTATAGGCTGGGGGATGACCTCCTCAGCAGCATAGTGGCTGAGGGATCTTGGAGTCACAGTTGATGATGCCATCAACAAAGCCAATTGCACCTTATCATGCATTAGCAGATGCATGACCAACAGATCAAGGGACATGATGCTCCCCCTCTATGCAGCATTGTTCAGGCCGCAGTCGGAGTACTGTGTCCAGCTTTGGGCGCTGCACTTCAAGAGGGACACGGAGGATCTGGAAAGGGTTCAGAGGAGGGGCACTCGCATGATTAGTGGCCTACGTGAAAGACCCTATGAGGGGAGGTTGAGGGATCTGGATCTCTTCATCATTCACAAGAGACGGCTGAGGGGAGAACTTGTAGCTGCCTATAAGTTTATCAAGGGAGGACAACAGGGAACTGGAGATGTGCTATTTACCAGAGCACCCCTAGGAGTAACTAGGAATAATGGGTGCAAACTAGTGGAGAGTTGATTCAGGTTAGACATTAGGAAGACATTTTTTACAGTAAGGATGGCCACAATCTGGAATGGGCTTCCAAGAAAGGTGGTGGGCTTCCACCTAACTTGGGTGTCTTCAAGAGGAGGCTTGATAGTCACCTGGCTGGGGTCATCTGACCTCGGTCCTCTTTCTTGCCAGGGGCAGGGGGTCGGACAAGATGATCCTTTGTGGTTCCTTCCAGCTCTACAATCTATGAATCTATGAATCTACGAACCCTTTCATGCATTCTTGTGACCCACTTTTGGGTTGTGACCCAGGGGTTGAGAAATGCTGTTATAGTCTATGTCTTATAAAGTGCCATGTAAACTTTAAGCTTTAGGACTTAACATGGGAGCCTTGCATTTAAACCTGAACTTCATCATTTAACTGATTTAAAACTAATGAAAATTCAGTGCAACTTTTTTATTTCAATTGAAATATAGCTACTATATTTACTGACATCTAAGATGGCCCTGACTTTAAGACCTATTAATTAGATCCTATATATGGAAAAATTATAAATTGGTTATAATTTTTCAGGTATAGAATCTAATGATCAGAGGTTTGTCTTGAATTCGTCCCCCTCCAACTGCTACAGCAGGGATTTCCTATTTAGTGGCTGGGGGATCAGGTAGCCCCCTTGCATTCTACATCCTCCAGCTTCTTCCTTGCATATCCCCTTCCCCTATTAACTGTCAGACCCTGCTTGGACTCTGTTCCCTGAGCATGTGGAAGTGAGGGGCAAATTTGAAACACAAGGAACCAAAAACACTGACTTTGAAATAAATGTACCTATAGTAATATGTGTATAGGAAAATAACTGGGGGTACCTATAAACTTAAGTTCATCCAGAACTGCTACATTTTACCTTGTTTGCAAACTGGTGCAAGTTGCAGCACAAGTGTTTCATAAACACACTTCCGAGCAGTACCTTTGTACTTAAACATAGCACAAACTATGCATGATATTAGTCCGAAACCAAAAGGTTCATGATTTATTATATAGTTCATTGGGCTGGGCCCCAGCAGAGTAAACATCATTTCAAGCATGCTGACCCCACAGCATAGCACTTCTTGGTATGTCTGTGTGTTCCAGATACCCTGCTACAAAGGATCCATGTGCTAATTATCCCCACAAATCATGACTAGAAGTGGGTGTTCTTATCAGGAGTCCTGGGACCTCTCCAAAAAATTACATGCAGATGAGGCATGGGGCGGCCTAGTCCAGCACCACCCCATGGAGAGTGGGGTCAAACCAATCACATACGACATGCAGAGAGATCGGGTGACAGAGTCTCTCATCTACACAGACATTTGAATATGTTTGTCAGGCAGTTAAGACTGGTGAAGAAACAGGAATAACTGGAAATGGGAAAGAAAGGTGCTGTTCCACTGTGGGAGTAAGAAGTAATTTGAAATGTATTCAATGTAGCATCTTGTAGTATCTTATGTTAATTTGCTTGAATTAACATAGATTAAAAGTACTGAGGGTTGTACTGTTTAACTAAAACTAAACTAGTGGAAGTAAAATAATTCAGGTTAGAACAGTCTAACTTTTGTCAGTAGACAAGTCATGAGAGGCATGCTGGCTGTAATGGAAAAGGAAGGATTTTCTTTTGATGTTTTGCATGCATGTATATTATTATGGCCTTCTTCCTCACATCCTTGATTTCCAGGGGTTCTTTGGATTGCAGAGAGCAGTGGCTCTATCTGGATGCTGCTCAAAGAAGAGTACAGGAGGCATCTAAAGATGGTAGGAGTAAATAGGTAATCTAAGGACTCAGTTGAGGGTGCCTACATAGAGTAAATGGCATTAGGATGCTGGCTCAGAGAATGGAATTCACACCTCTGTGAACACAAAGGCTGTACCCCTTTCAATCCTATCCGCAAATCAAATTGTAGGGTTTCATTTAAAGCACAATTGTGAACAGAGTTTCAGAAGTTTAAACATCTCTAAGCACTATGTATTATTTTATAAACCTTTCTAAAGAGTCTTTAGGCAACTGTTGTAGAACATGATCTGCAATTTACTTTTTAAGACTCTCCCTATACCTAAAGAAGGGTGTTTGTGCCCAAAAGCTTGCAAAGAACAATTTTCCCAACTATTCAGTTGGTCTAAGAAAAGATATTACATCTATCCAAAGAACCTTGTCTGCCTTTGTCAAAAAAAGTACCAACCAGCTCTGAAAAGACTATAGGACTCACTGGGCACATTTATATGTTCATTAGTGTACAATGGTTACTGTAATCAGAACTGTTTGGGAGGTGATACCTTTTATTAGACCAACTACTTAGCTCCAAAAAACATTTTTATTTGCAAGCTTTCAGGCACATGTGCCCTTCTTCAGGCATAGGAGAGTGAAAAGAATGTAAAATTTCTCCCAGGTGGAAATGAAAATTCATATTTCACTGGAGAGCTGAAAGGTGGTATAATATCTCCTGGTTGGGAAAGTTTGTTTTATGCAAAAACGCTACTGCACATTTAATTTAGTACTTGTATAATCAAGTACTACATAAATGCACAGTAACCAGAGCTACTGCGTAGTAGTACCAACAAATGCCTTTTAGTGACGCTACTGCACAGTAGTCTAACAATACTGTGCAGTAGCATATTAGCACTGTCCGTGCTATGACATGCTACTGCACAGTGTTATTAGGCTACTGCACAGTTAGCATCAGATGTAGACGTGCTCACTGAATCTCTACAAGCTATTTGGTATGTAATCCTACAATACATATACAGCCAAATGCAATATACAAAAAAATGCCAGCTATACCTACAGGAATGGAGACTCCAACTCAGAAAAGGGTGTAAGAGTCTTCATTAGTAATTGCTTCAGTATGAATCATTAGTTCAAAATTATGCCAAAAAGGATTGATGCAATGCTGAAATGTATCAAAGGGAGTACTATCAACCTGAAGTAGAAAAGTGATCTTCTGTACACAGTGTTGATGTAAGTGGGAGCACAGCTAGACCAGTACTGAGTGCTTTTGAAAATCCTGACCAACATTATTTTGCCAAAATTGAAAATGTTGAGATGATACATATATGATATCAATTTAAGAAGGAAATTCTGCTATACCATAAATAGACGTGTCTTTCTCATGTATAATTTCTAATTTTAAGGGACTTTTCTTTGTATGGAAACATTAGTAAAATAAACAGAAAGCATATCATATTTAGATCTTGTATCAGTAAACAGAACATGCAGTTTAAACAATGTAATTATATAGTGGTTAAGAAGGTGTCATAGTACCAGGCCAGGTCAGCCAAAATGTCTTTAAATCCAAACCAAAGCAAAGCACAGAGAAGATCAAGGCTTAGCTTTCAAGTTACAATTATAAATACAAAACAAGTTCTTCTTAATTTTGTAGATACCAGGTTTGCATACAGCATTAGCCATTTTCCAGTACATTTCCATTAGTAATGTCTTTGCTGATTAGTTTTTTTCTAAATTAGCATGTTTATCCATTAGCATATCAATATTGCTGCCAACCATCCTCTTAATTTTTAGTTTTCTTGCTGCAACAAAAAATTGCCAATAAAAGCAAGCTTTTCTTGAAGCCTTAATTAACTCCAGTACAATTCTTTTTTAGTTTTTTTTCCTTTTTTAATAATAGTGTGTAATATTTACTTAGATTATAGATTTGTCTCACTCAAAAACACCACTCCACTCACTTGACTAATCAAAAATTTCTCATTTTTGGGTTGGCATCAACACAGTCTAGAATTTCACATAGTTTAGAGATGATTTGGAAAAAGTTTTACAGAAAAAGGGATAAACTATCATTGCATCACAACCCATATTGTTTTTAAAAATGATTTCTGTGAATGATCTCAAGAAGGGGTAAAATAGTGAGGAGAAGGTTGTTACATCCAAATACAATGTACTTTATTCTGATCTGCCCTACATTACTTTTACTCCAAGATAGATCCACTGATATCCCTTGGATTTTCTCCTAATTTACCCCTTAATATGTGAGAGAAGACCTAGGCCTAATGCTTCTAAATGTTTCTGTTCCTGCATATATCCTTCTTTCTCTACCGCACATAATTCTCTTCACTGCTTTGATGTGTTCAATTACATTAATTTAAAGTCAGTCACAGTAGAATAGCTAACACTATGTTTAACAGAAGTATACAGGGAGTAAGCTAGAATATACAGCAATGCCAATTTCTACTGTCTACACTGTTATTCAGGACAGATACTCTTGTCTGACATAATTAAATCTTGATGGTAATTATTTCTGCTGATTCCTGGTAGACTGCTGTTAAAGATATGCTTATCCACTTTCAAACACACTATCTTATTAAACTAAATGCATGCTAGTAATTACAAAGCTGCACATTTTAAATTTGGGGTTTTCTAAAAGTCTTTTAAAAATAAGGAGAAGATAAAGCTTCCCTAAAATGATCCCTTGTGGATCCAAGAAAGGAGAGTATAGACAGTGTCTGAATTTGCAACACCTGCAGAGAATAAGGAGAAAAAGAGTTGTGGGAGAAGCAGGGTCAGGGAGAAGGGTGTTTTAAATTCAAAAAGTTGAGCTGGGTTCAAATAGAAGTTGATCCTCTCATGCTTTACCTTGCAGGAGATGAAACAGGTGCCATATAAACAGGCTGATTCTTATTATTCAGTGCTGGCTTATTAAAGTAACTAGTTCCCCTGAGACAATCTTGTTAATTTATTTCACATGAAATAGGTATTTTCCCAGTTTTCTTTCTTTCTTTGGTGGGAAACTTCAGATAACGGTTATACTAAAATTAGTAATATTTAATTTCCACCACCTAAAGGGCACATAAGGCTACCAAATCATGATTGCAAGTAAACACGCAATGTAATTTGAAATAAACATTGAATTCAAATATTCTTTCATTTATTTCAAGATTGTTTTTTCAAAGATGAATAAAAAGATAAAATCCTGTACACTCTGTTTAAAAATTCTGAAGAATATGACTAAAGCTATTCTTTAAACTTTTCCAGTCCTCATATCTAAGAACATAAAATATTTTCACAATACAAGTACATTTACCATGAGCAAATGTTTAAACAAAAGAACTAGGGATCTTAATGAAACACCCTCAGGAAAATGTTTAAACTTTGCCCTTAAGTTTACTTTGTTCACTAATAGGCTTCTATTTCTAGTAGTGAGTAGGAAGGGTAGGTTCAATGTGTTAATAAGAAAAAAGTAATAATATTTAATTAATTCTGGCTGAACACACATGGTTTAATATACTTGGCAATATCATTCCATCACATGATATGATAATTTAATGGAACTTTTTTATTTAAATTGCTGGCAAGTTTATGAAATTATAAAGCAAATAGGCCATGCACTTGGGTGTAATTGACTGTATAAATGTGTTTTATACTATACTGTTGGCAAATTAGCCAATCCCTGTCATGGAATCAATTATTATCTAGCTGTATTCCAGAAAACACAATAGCAGATATATAGCATTTATAGGAGGGGAAAAACCCAATACAACTGTTAATCTTACATTGTGCATCTTAAAGTCAGGCAATAAACATTCATACCCTTATAATCGTCTTAATGCCATAACCAAATGAGGGGACATTTAAAGATTCTTTGTTGCTGAAAGAATTCCTTAATTGGAGATGGTGATTTTGTTTTCATTCGTCTTTTCCTCTTCAGATCAGTGAAGTAAATAATAAATATTTCAGTGACTCAAAAGTTAGATAAGGCTGCAATACAAGGCAGAAATTTCCAAGCCACTTAAGGTGTTTAGACACCCTATTTCTATTGACAGTCTATTGTATTCTAGAATACAAATGGGGCACGTTAGACATCTCTTTGCTTTGTGAAACGCTTGGGGACGTCAGCGGAGGCTTCTGAATGTACAAAATGTATAAAATAGCATTGTATGGAAGCTGTCTGTTGTAAAGTTAATCTTTTACACATCTCTGTATATATAGCCTATATATTACCCTATGCACTGAACCAAAAACCCATGAATCTCTTGGTACTGGAAAAATACAAAGGAATAATGCCCTTGCGTTCAAAACTTAAATCAGTCTCTCCATCTCTGCTGGACAGTAATTCAAAGACATGGTGGATCCATGAATGTAGGAGTGCAGGATTTTGCTCTCTCACCTCTGTAACATCAATTTCTGCCTCTCCCTCTCCTTCTAATGGCAAAAGTAAATGGCTTTATGAGGCTTTAGATCAGTAGGTCACCACACAAACTGAATATACATGAGAAGTTCTACAAAGTGAAGCTACTGCTACTCTACCCCATGAAATATTAAGAATGAAACTCAGTGCAAACTTTGTAGAAAATTATATAGGTTTATTGATTAGTAGTTAGATTTACCCCATTTGCACATTTTCAAAAACAATAAGTAGGCTTTTTACCCTGTGATTTATACTGAAGTCAACAGTAGTCAGAAGGCTGGGGGGAAGGGGGAGTTATCTACACTGCAATCTGGAGGTGTGATTGTAGCTTTTGTAACATACCTGAGCTAGCTTTAAATTAGCTAGCTTACCATGGGCAATCAGCATAGGCTGTATAAGCCTGCCTGGGGCCTTGGGGTAGTAACTAGCAGTTGAAGGCCAGGCTGACATGCTTCTCTGCTACTGGTACCTGGGGTAGCAAGCTTGAAGCTAGTTAAATATTTCTACACAGGCTACAATCACACCTTTGGACTCCAGTATAAATATAGTTTAGCATCTTTAGTAGCACATTGAACATGAGCTGTTTGGAGCTATGGAATTCACTAGGATATTTGAATAGCACTTGTGTTAGAAAATACCACCATCTTGCTGAGGAGTAATAAATAATTTACTGTAGGTCCAGGGCCCCGATGTCTTTATCTTCCTTCTCAACTTCATTATTTACCTACTTGTCATTCTTCTCTATGAATTATGGGTGGGATTCTGTTTCCCTTCATGCATCTGATTGGCAGCTTCTAAGCTGCAAAAGTTCCAAAAATGCAACTTACACACAGGTAGCATTTCTATTACCCCTGCAGTGTAGATGTGATAGTGACAGCATGTATGCACACACAGACTAAACAGATTCAGAAGGCATACAAGCCACTGCTTATGTGGCTAATATACAGCAGTAATTCTGGACACATATGTATGTGCACTCATTCTGGATGCTTACCTGCATCTGAGACTGGAAAACACAGGTAGCCAGATACCCATGACTAGCAGGTTAGACTCAGGTCTCTGACTTCTTGAGCAAGTGCCCTAACCACTCTGCTACTGGAGCTAAAATATGGGAGAGCTTCCTCCAGCCCTGTCATTTTTCCCAAGACTTACACATTGCTGTACATGCTCAATCTATGTACACAGGCTTACACAGCTGAACCATAAAGCGAGGGCCAAAAGTGACCAGGTAGATAGCTAGAAAGCTGCCATTTAGAAATACAAAGGGGAACAAAACTCCATGCCATGTTACTTCATACCTAATTAGAAACAAATCCTAAGGCTAGAGGGTGTCAGTCCTGTGCTTCTATTTCTCTCCCAGTCCCACAGATGAAACACAAGATTGCATGAACGGCACATGCCCCCAGCAGCTGGGGCGGCATGGCTGCACTGGTGGCAGTGGGAGCATAGTAGCAGCGGCAGGAGCTGGGCGGTGGTAAGCTGCGAGCTCCCGCAGATGCTGCCAGCACTGTTGGCGGGGGGGGGGGGGGGGGGGGGGGCCCAGCCAGCAGCAGTCGTGAACCACCTCCCTTTTTGCAGGGGGGTGCACTGCCACACTCAGGGGGTGCACGTGCACCTGTGTGCACCCACTGTGCATCGCCCCTGCAAGAGAGAGATGTGCATAAGTTCCATAACTTAAGAAAATTGATGGGATCCAACCTTGACTGAATCTCTTGGGCAGCATCCCATTGGAAAATTGAGAGTTAAAAGGTTTTCCGTAGTTGTGAACTAAAACCAGATCTGTCCCCAAAGGCTGAATAGGCCCTAGTTTAAGGACTCAATGTCAGAACTTCCCCAGGTTTGTATAACATTTGCACTTCCTTTTCATACTCAACCATGAGCACAGTTCTGAACTGTGGACTCTGACCTAAATCCAGATCTGGAATCTGGATCCACAGTTTTCATCTGGGCCCTACTCTCCTGAGAACATTTTAAGGTTGCAAAGCCTGAGGTGAAAATCTATGATGAGCATTTGAAACAGCTGCAGCTGAAAAACAAAGGTCTTGTTTTACAACAAAAACCCTTAGCAATAAAACACAAAACAAGCAAAGCAGAAAGTTCTCATAACAGAGAAAGAGAAGATTTTTGTTTAAATAGATTTTTTTGAAGCTATACTCTCAGTTTTGTTCAACTGAATATTATCTCTCCTCCCTAGGTATTATCACATTTCCCTGATTTTCCTCATTGCCATTTTTAATTCATATTTTATTTACATTTAGATTTCTTACCTGTAGATGAGGCAATTCAACATTCTCGTTACTACTTTAATATCCTGTTGAGAATCATTCTTCAGGTGACTGCGCTTCCTGTGAGTGACCGATCATATACTGATTCTAGCTAAATGTATTTTTGTTCTCTCCCCATCAGCTTTTTTAGCTCTGCAAATATAAAAACAAAAATGTCAAACTTTTGGCCCAGAGCCTGTTGTACATCTGAGCTGTACCCAATGTATGTTCCATGTCCCTGAATATTCAGGGGCCAGTTCAGACTGTTCTTACATCAGGCTGTCCATAGCCACAACAGACCATTTGAGAGCCAGGCTCTTTTCCATGCTTCTGCTCCCTCTCAGGGTCATGTTTGTGACTGCCGGGCCCCATATCCACTGGCATTTCTACTCTTAACAGATGTGAAGCTTACCAAAAAAATTCCCTGGCTGCTGCTTTTGCAACCAGTCCCAAAGAAACCCCTCAAATGGATATTGCTTAGCCTTGGTCAGACTTAATTATGCAGGACTCTGTCTTTTGGGCAGTAACCTCTGTTGTTTCCAGCTCCCACTACATAAAAGCTTATTGAATTGCTCCTTCCATTTAACTTGAAAGAATGATGCTTGGAAAAGCCATCAAATATAGCCAGGTTTACAACAGGAAATGCATCCCAGATACACTTGATAGCAGCCATTTCCACCACCTTTTGTAACAAAGACACGGGGGCTTCCAGGCCTCACAAGCTTAGGGTCTAAAGGTGCTTGTCCACGTGACACCTTTCCTGTTTCCACTTTACACTTTTTCTGTGTTAACATGACAAAAATCATCATTAAGCTAGCTAAGTTGCGTCAGCAGATCCATGATATCAGTTTCATAGATTCATAGACTGTAGGGTCGGAAGGAACCCAAAGGATCATCGTGTCCAACCCCCTGCCCCAGGCAGGAAAAGGACCGAGGTCAGACGACGCCAGTCAGGTGCCTATCTAGCCTCCTCTTGAAGACCTCCAAGTTAGGTGATAGTACTACCTCTCTTGGCAGCCTATTCCAGATTCTGGCCACCCTTACTGTGAAAAATTTCTTCCTAATGTCTAACCTGAATCTACTCTCCACTAGTTTGTACCCATTATTCCTAGTTACTCCTAGGGGTGCCCTGGTAAATAGTGCATCTCCAACTCTCTGTCATCCTCCCTTGATAAACTTATAGGCTGCTACAAGGTCCCCCCTCAGATGTCTCTTGTGAAGGGTGAAGAGATCCAGATCTCTCGACCTCCCCTTGTAGCAGGGAGGCCTGTATGGAGGCCACTAATCATATGAGTGGTGTTTTGTATGGAGGCCACTAATCATATGAGTGGTGCTCCTCTGGACCCTCTCCAGATTCTCCGAATCCCTCTTGAAGTGGGGTGCCCAGAACTGGACAAAGTACTCCAAGTGTGGCCTGACTAGTGCCACGTAGAGGGGAAGCATCACCTCCCTCGATCTGTTGGTCATGCACCTGCTAATGCATGATAAAGTGCAATTGGCTTTGTTGATGGCTTCATTACACTGTCAGCTCATGTTCACCTTGGAGTCAACTATGACTCCAAGATCCCTCCAAGTTTATTTTATCATTTTAGGTTGGGGTTTGTTTGTATCTTGGGGGGGGGGTTCATGGTAATTTAAAACACCTCCAACATGTTTTATTTTTAGCTCCTGAATTTCTCCCATGAGAGCTTTTTTTATTGTTTTAAATTTTGAATGTGGATCTGACTTACACCCAAAAACAGGATTTTCCCTATTTGCAGCTATTACACCACCAGCTGCCACTTGGGTTCACTCATAAATCCATGGAAATCCATAGAATTTCTCTTCCAATGATTCAACTGGATGCCAGGTGCTAATCTTGCATATGTTTACTGATTATTATTTTACTGGGTATTTCAGATTAATGAAAAATGTAATTAAAAAAAATAAAACCTTTTCCACCTTTTTGCACACACTTCGCTTCTGGCTGTCCTTTTACCCACTGCTGCTTATCAGAATGCCTCTGCCATTCCATCCGGCCCCCCAACTTTTCACCCCGCTCCTGCCCAGAGTTGCGGGGATCCCCCCACTCCCCTCCCCCCACCACTTTGCTGAGATGGCTGGCAGTGCCGCCCCCCGCTGCCGCTTATCAGAGCCGGCTGGCCTCAGCCTTATTCCACCCAGCCCCCCAACTTTTCATCCTGCTCCTGCCCAGAGTTATGGAGACCCTCACCCCCATTTTGCTGAGATGGGCAGCAGTGCCACTACCCCCCCCCACTGTGCTCCCACTTATCAGAGCCAGCTGGCCACCATTAGCCACTGCCACTCAACACCACTCCCCAAATTTTTATCCTGCTCCTCTTCCACTTCTCTTCGCATTTTCTTCAGTTCCAGCAACCAGACAGAAGGGCACATTATATCCAAAATATTTTAATAATGTTATTTAACTTAAATTTTAACAAACTAATACTTTAATTTAATCACATACTTTAACTTTTACAAATGAATAAATAACAAAGGAAGGAAAGACAGAAAGAAGAAACAAACAAACAGCATTTTCTTCATCCTTCTTCATCATGCTCGTCTGCCATGTTTCACTCCTGCCAAATAAATAATTAAATTTGAAATTTGTACAATGTGTAGTGTCTCTGGTTGCTAAAAATGAGAATCCAACTATTTGGACTTTCTTCTCATGTGACATAACTGTATTTTAACAAGTCTTTCCATTACATACATACCTAAGTAATGAATCTATCCCCATTGATACCAATCCTCCTCTGCCTGTGTTGCTGCATCTCTGCTGTCAGGCCTTTGAACAGCTGTCAGGGGATATGACATTGAGCATTTAGCCCATTCAAAAAATTCAACTCAAAATCACTGTCTTTTTGCAAACTACCCCACCATCTGCCAATTTACCACTGTCCTGGACTCTCCTTTGTCCCTGAAGCACAGGTGTCCATAGCATTCCCACTGGTCCTGTCCTGGGAAGGTGGTTATGCTGCAGCATGTACACAGTAGTGTGTACCACAATTTGGAGGGGGTGGGGGGTTTATCCATATTACCCATGGAGTGGATAGGGAAGAACCCCAAGTGGGTGTCCATGCCTGATGAGAACATTGGCATATTGGGCAGTACAAAGGCATCTTGCAACTGTCTTCCTGCTGTGCCCCATATGTAATTTATGCTACACTATGTAGGGTATTTCCCCTAATGCCTTTGTAAAGGGCTAATGGCTGGTGATCTACTTGATAAGTGCCCTCAACCACAAGACACTAGCCTTGATCATGCTGGCCCCCAGCTGGCTGTCACCAGCTTTGGGATTAATACTATGGGGTGCCTCCCTGTATCACCCCACCCAGCATCACAAAAGATTTTCACCCAGCTTCTTGTATGGAAAATAAAAATACAGGACACTTTCCAAAATCCTTTTGTGATACTTTATTTCTAGCAGAGATTTCTAAAAAATTCCTAAAGTAAATAGAAAAGAGAGCTAGATTGTCAACCTAACCTGGTTCACACAGCCCCCACCCAACCCCTGGTAGATTGAAGTGCAATCAGCTTTGAGAATACTGGGGTGGCAGTACATGAGGGAGAAGCACACCAATCTAGGGGTCAAAGAGCATCCCATCACCCTTCTTCTATACACTCTTGCTTTAGTCATCAGAACCTGCTTACCCGCAAGATGCCCCCATCTTGCACCCTCCCTTGGTCACATTGGCATCCTCCTCCTCCTCATCTTCATCACCCCTGAAGCACCTTGGAGCTCCCCCTCTTGTGGCTAGAGGAGGCATGGCTCTCCTTTGGAAGACATTGGAGAGTTTTTTTGGGTGGGCTACTCTCAATGCTGCTCCCAGTACCTCGGCAATCATGAAACTCTGTTAGAAATCCTGTCTGAACCTTTTATACACCCGCAAAATCAGATCAACCTTCTTATTTAATTCCTTAAAACATTGTACCATATAATTACTAGTGCTTTTCATAACCTCCAAATTGGCTTGCTAACTCCGCTTTACCACATTGACCACATCTTTAAATTAGGATGTCATGTCTGCACTGGACATAGCTATGTTTTCACACACTTCTGTCAGTAGATGAAGAATATTTTCCTTGGCTTCTCGTTGATTTTTTTTTGATAATTATGTTGATGAGCGTTAGCAGCTGCCCTTGAAGATAAAGATGAAGGAGCGCCTGTCCAGAGATAAAAAGAATGATCTCATCAGGTCTTTGACTACTATTAAACATTTCTTTCTAAAGAACAGCGAGTCCTTCTTAAACTATTTTAACAGGACAGCCACTGCAAGAATTACCAGTGACAGCCCACTATCTATCACCCCACCATCTTATTAAGGCTGTATCCCAAAAATATTTGGCTCAGCTCCCCATCCCACAGCCCCCTTCCCAGGGTCCATGTTGAAGATAGCCAAAGCAACCTGAGCACCCCATGCAACTTGCACCCAGGAAAAGCATGCAACTTGCAACTTGCACCCAGGAAAAGTGAGGGGCACCAGGCTAGGACAGGGGATGATGCTTGGGTGTGATGCCTGGGTAGCCCAAAGGGCACCTAGCACCAGGTGGAAACAGTGTGCAGCCCTAAGGGTACCCTCCCAGACCCAGCCTTGGTTATGTGCGATGCTTGTGTACACTTTTGGGGAGCCCTGTGGGGCTTCGCATGGAAATATTTTGCACCCCAAACACCCTGAGTGCCCCATGCAACTTGCACCCAAGAAAAATGAGTGGCAGAAATGCTGTGGCAGGGTGTTTCTTGTCCTAAAGAGCTGCCTGGCAGTAAGGTAGTACTGAAAGGGTAAGAAGGTAAAATTGTTCTGACGTGCCCCCTAGTGCACTTTAATAGTTATAGCATAATAAGCCCTTACGCGGTAAATCATGTCCATATTACTTATTTAGCCATCAAACTAAGAAAGGAAAATTAAACCAGAAACATTTTTAGTGGGTAAATGCCGATTACAAGGACAAGCACGCTAAAAGGGCACAGAGATTCTTATCAAACGGCTTAGAACAAGAGTCAGCAACCTACAGCCCACAGGCTAGCTGCAACAGAGGGTAGGGTGACCATCACAGAGGGCAGTCCAGTTATCCTCTGTCCTCTATTGATATAAAACTGCATGCCTTTATAGCCTCTATTTTTTTCTTGAAGAGAAAAATAGAGGGCATAAAGGTGCTGGGTTTCATATCAATAAAGGACAGAGAACAGAGTAGCAGAAAACCAGAATGTCATCTATGATGGCCACCCTAACAGAGGGGGAGCTGTCCTTGCATGACACTGCAGTCAACTGCCTGAACTCTGGCAGAGGAGGATTTGCCCATGACGAGTCACAGTCAGGTGGCATGGGGGCTTTCACCCTCCTGCACTTCAGCTAAGCCACAGGAAGTAGTGGTGGCAGAGCCTGGTTCCTAATTGCTTGCTTGCTTCTGACTGTAGCTAGGTCATTCCAGCCCACCCACTGGAAAATGGTGCTGACCCTTGCCTTAACAGCTGGTTGGGAGAAAATAATATTCTGCCTTGATTAAGAGAAACAAACACACAACACAAGTCCTACAAGCATTGTGCCACCCTAAGAGTGACACATTTACCCATGTATGAATGGGGCTAAATCTGTCCCATTTTTGAGTGCCTCCCTTTCAGGGAAGAGCCTACTTGTTTCTCATGCTGTAGATTACCCATTTGTGCACAGCTGCCATGGCACAACTTGGGCCAGATACATGCTTTGAGTTTCACCTCTCCATTTACACAACTGCAGGCACAGTGAGATAATTCCTGCCTTGCAAAGCTAACTGGATAAAGAAAGGACAGCAGAAAAGAAGTATTATGATCTCAATTTACAGAAAGAACTAGGACACCAGAGAGACTAAATGCAAGTCCTTGGCAGAGCCAGGAAATGAATCCAGATTTCCGGAGTCCAAGTCAAGTTCCTTAGCCACAAAACCATCTTTCTCCTCCAACTTGTAAGCTTGGATTTACTGCAAAACCCATTACACAGTTAATTATATGAGACTGTAAAGAACTTGACAATAAAACTATAGATACAAAACATTTTTGTGATTTGTCATCTCCTTTTCTTATTCATAGTGAAGTGATCACGTATACCAATGCAAGTCTCATAATGGATATTAGGGCATTCTTGTAAGGGGCATTCACAATATTCACATGTACATTAAAATCTAGTGACAAGATTTTGAAATGACATGGGCTCAAAGGACAAGCAAGTCAGGGCTATGCACATTTTTCAGATTGTGCAGGATTAACCTTCTGACAAATTTAAGCATCCCAAACTGAATCCCAAAGTAAAGGTTTTCCATATCCCAAAGATATGGGCTGTAGGCAGTACACAGAAATATTTCCTCTGATAAATTACCATGCATAAGGCGCTGTGTGGTGATGACTTATGTGTGCACACTTACCTTTTGGCTCATGAAAGCTAACCCACAGCAGCTTAGTCCTCAGTGAAAGAGGTACAAGAGTAAACTGCCCTGAAACATTTCATATATCATGGGGCAGAAACGTGCACATAGGCAGCTGCTGTGGCATAACTGATGCACTGTAAATCACTTGCCCTCCTGTACCTCATGGTAACATGTTCTGCCCTATGTGTAAAACCAGAGACAATCAGAAATATATACAAATGAGATCTGTTTTTCTCAGATATAGAGACCCTTGAAATGGCCTTCCTTCGAAAATGGGAAGAGGAAAAATACAAAATGCAATGGAGACACAGTGTGCATATGAATGTTCAGGTTCAAATAGTTCATATGGTGTTTGTGTTTCTATGATGAAGCAATCATCTATGAAATTCTTCCTTACTTTATCTTGTCTTTGAATGAGTAGGAGAGTTATAAATAAAATGTTGTTCAAGGAGGTGTATAAATAAATTGGCATAATTAGGTGTCATAATTAGGTGCCCATTGCTGTTCCAGACACATTTACATAATTGTCAGTGCTAAAATGAAAATAATTGTTTGCCAGGATTGCTTCTGTTAAGGCTGATAGTTCCTTACTTAGTATAGTTTACTCTAAGTGTTTGTTTAGAAAATAGTCTAAACTGAGCGTAGAATGACTGTAACATGGGCCTAAATTTTCAAGAGTAAATGAAGGAGCAAAAATCACCCAGTTTGAGCTTGAGTTTACATTTTACACAAATGTATTTTGTCCTATACCTTTTGCCTCCACATAGCTGCCTAGCATTGCGCCCTTTCAAAGTGTTATAAGAAAGGGCGTGTTTGCTGTATTAGGCATTGAAATAACTATTCCGTACACAGGAACAGGCTATCACTTTTTGCTTACAAGAAATGGGCAGGGTTTTTTTAAAGAAAAAAAAAAAGACTCAGACTGATTCTCTTCTCACTTACCCTAATCTTAATGTGGAATTAGTCCTTATTTATAGAAAGAAAGGAGTTCATTAAACTAATAGAAATGAGTGGAAAATCAGACCCACCAGTTCCAAGGGCACTGTGCACTGAGTAAGGTTCACCATAACAAGAATAAAGGTATTGAAACCCAGGCCTCTGTGAGGAATTCAAAATTTGGCCCTATGCGGGACATTATAGCAAATATCATAAAAGTTCACTTTTTCATTTTATAGAATAATGGGACAGCGAAATACAATAAACAGGTGTCATACACTAAAGACATTTTTGAACACTATTTTTTGAAGCAAAGTGATTTCATGATGTTACAAATATGAAGCAATATTCATGGACTCTTACAAGAATTGATGGTATAAAACATTTGTAGTGGATTTTAGCTGATTAAAAAAATCTTAGACAATTTCATTCAGGGACGATCATATTATATAGTAGCTAAACAGTGTGGCAATACATTATCTTTATTACACCTTTCCTCCAACTACTTTCTTTCATTCATGAACATTTTTTGTATCTTGTTTCAAATTAAGATATTAAGCTCTTCTAGGCAGAGACAATGTCATATTGTGAACTTGTACTGTACCTAGAATGAAGAGATCCCAATCCTGACCCACTGATCTCTACAAATACCCAAAGCTACTACCAAAACATACTGATACAGTAACAATATGGTTTACTTTCAGGTAACTTATAGGAGCAGGATAGGAGTAATTAAATGAATTGTGTTATACTTAAATTTAGCATAAAAGAGTTGTTTTATTTCTGAGAAAACACGGTGACAAAATCCTCCTGTAATTATCCTGTCTCATTGGGAGTGGACAACATGCACATACTCACATATACATAAATCATTGATAAGGTTTGGAAAATCCCTTGTCACATATGAGTAAAATGTCCAATAGCCTAATCTAATCTTCTTAAAGGGCCCTTTTCTTCCTAGGACTGAGAGAAAAATTCTAAAGCATAAAGTCAAAATTTAATTTTAGTTTAAGTGTTTAGTCAAAAAGTCATTGACTTTTTTCTAATTTTTGTCAACTTTTTACAACCAACTCTGCTTATGAATATTTAGGTGTTATTAGGGTGGGGAAAGACATCAAGCCCCTGATCCTGCAAAACTCTTAAGATCCTGCTTCTCTAAGTAGGCCCATTAAATTCAATAGTATTACATTTCTTGATTGGGAGATTTGTAGAATCCCAGACACCTTGACCAATCTAATACTGTAGAGGTGCTCTAGATTAATTAGGGTCTCACCGTGCATGTCTACACATGTACTTTAATGCACAATAGCCTATTTTACTGTGCACTAAAGTATCAAGTAAAAAAACCATGCTATTATGCTACTGCGCATTAAGCGTCACCTAAAAAGCATATGTTTGCGCTACTGTGCATTAGGGCAGCCTACTGTGGATTAATGTCATACCTCACATTGCAGGATATTTATAGACATGCTCCAGGACATGGAGGGGGCACTTTAATTACTGAGCCGCACTAATTAAAAGTGCCTGGGTGTCATGTGTATCAGTATCCCCATGCTGAAAAATGGCAGTGGGGCACTTTGAACTAAAGCTCTTAGAACAAGCTTTAGTTTAAAGTGCCCCACCACCAGTTTTCAGCATGGGGATGTTGATATACAATTAATCGAGTCTGCTGTGACACACTGGATTTACAGCATGTCAGAGCAGCCTTGCTGCATGTCTACAGGAGCTCGGAGGTACTAAATTTAATGTGCATTAGGAAAAGCACATTAATGCACATGTACACATGCCCGCTGATAAGGATTTGATTTAAGGGGAAAACAGTCTCTTAATTAACAGGCCTGAGAAATGTTTTCCAGATAAAGTAGTTAATGATAACTTTCCTGAAAGAAATCTTAGGAGTTTTGTATCCCTGTAAGCAGGAAATAAGACACACCAACATAGACAACTACATAGAAAACAATAGAAAATGCATAACTTTAAAACAATTCCCTGTGCTTAGAGTTTAAGATATAATTCAAGGGGGACTAATTTTCTGAATATGCACAGCTACCACTTCTTCTTCCTCAGCCTCTTGTCTCTACACCATATTTGACCATTTTGTTATACATGCTTGTGCTCATTTGTTGTACTTTGCAAGGTCTTTCAGTGTACATGTGCCTTTAAGCAGTGGGTATTGCAGCAGGTGTTGCATTGTCTGAAGCTCTGTGCCACATTCAGAGGTGGTTAAACCAGTGGTATAGCCCTATTTCTTTATTAGTTCCTTGGAGTATCTGACTCCATAGATTCATAGATATTAGGGTCGGAAGGGACCTCAATAGATCATCGAGTCCGACCCCCTGCATAAGCAGGAAAGATTGCTGGGTCTAGATAACCCCAGCTAGATACTCATCTAACCTCCTCTTGAAGACTCCCAGGGTAGGGGAGAGCACCACCTCCCTTGGGAGCCCGTTCCAGACCCTGGCCACTCTAACTGTGAAGAAGTTCTTCCTAATGTCCAATCTAAATCTGCTCTCTGCTAGCTTGTGGCCATTATTTCTTGTAACCCCCGGGGGCGCCTTGGTGAATAAATACTCACCAATTCCCTTCTGTGCCCCCGTGATGAACTTATAGGCAGCCACAAGGTCGCCTCTCAACCTTCTCTTGCGGAGGCTGAATAGATCCAGTTTCTCTAGTCTCTCCTCGTAGGGCTTGGTCTGTAGGCCCTTAACCATATGAGTGGCCCTTCTCTGGACCCTCTCCAGGTTATCCGCATCCCTCTTGAAGTGCGGCGCCCAGAATTGCACGCAGTACTCCAACTGCGGTCTGACCAGTGCCCGATAGAGGGGAAGTATCACCTCCTTGGACCTATTCGTCATGCATCTGCTGATGCACGATAAAGTGCCATTGGCTTTTTTGATGGCTTCGTCACACTGCTGACTCATGTTCATAGATGAGTCCACTAGGACTCCAAGATCCCTTTCCACGTCCGTGCCACCCAGCAGGTCATTCCCTAGGCTGTAGGTGTGCTGGACATTTTTCCTCCCTAGGTACAGCACTTTGCATTTCTCCTTGTTGAACTGCATTCTGTTGTTTTCTGCCCACTTGTCCAACCTGTCCAGATCTGCTTGCAGCTGTTCCCTGCCCTCCGGCGTGTCCACATCTCCCCATAGCTTTGTGTCATCTGCAAACTTGGACAGAGTACATTTCACTCCCTCGTCCAAGTCACTGATGAAGACATTAAAGAGTATCGGTCCAAGGACCGAACCCTGTGGGACCCCACTTCCCACACCCTTCCAGGTCGAAACCGACCCATCCACCACGACTCTCTGGGTGCAACCCTCCAGCCAATTCGTCACCCACCGGACTGTGTAGTCATCCAAGTCACAGCCTCTTAACTTGTTCACCAGTATGGGGTGGGATACTGTATCGAAGGCCTTCCTGAAGTCTAAGGCAGTTGAGACATCAGCCTCTCAGCCCCAGATGGTAAGGACTCAGATGCTAGACTGTCCATTTTTCTACTGTCAGGCATTTCTTCAGCCTTTTGTTCCACATCTGTAGTCATGTCTCCTTGGGTGTGACATTGAAAGACATTCTCACCTGAGTGCTGGTGAGAAAGCTCCTGTGTGACTTCAGATGTTTGCATGCTGTGGGATGGTCATATATACTAGGTGTCCCACATCTTCAGTTTGTCTTGATCATTCTGTCTTGACCACCACTGCTACCACTGACATCAAGGGAAGAAGGAACCTCCATGGTACCTCTGCTAGGGCTACAAATATAGGTTGAGACATTCAGTTCCTAAAATTAAGTTACTGTGCTTCCATTGCTTTCCCTGCACAAAGTGGCTCTGATCATCAACACTGACCATCACATTAGGACTAATGATTTGCCTCATGTTGTGAGAGCCACTATTGTTGCAATATGGCAGCATTCTGTGGATTGTTCCTTCTCGTCTGATAAAGAAGGCTGGCTTAGTCTGATTATTGAGAGTGTCAGAACACATAAAAAGCATTGATTTTACATGCTACTGTAACAATGTCCAATTTCATTTTCTGTGGATACATCTATATGTGCAATTACTTTGAAGCAACAATCTCAGGCACTTACTGAGCTGGAGTTTATTGCTCCCAGGCACCGCATTTGAACATGTGGCCAGGACCACAGCACATTGAGCTAAATCAGAGCAGCCCCAGCTGGCAGGGAGTCTGGGGAGTTAGCCTGCCAGCCCATTGCTGCTCCAACCCAGCTCACTGTGCTGCAGAGGGGTTGGCTGGGGCATGAGGGTGCTCCGTGTGGGTCTAGCCAGCAGGCAGCCCCCACACTGAAGCACCCTCATGCGCCAGCCATCCAGGTCAGCATTGTTGGGACCCCAAGACTTCTGGGCCTAGCTCTGTAACACTGGTGCTTGAAACAACACATTATATATATATATATATATATTGCTTCAGGCTTAATCTTAGCTGCAACCAACTGCAACCTAGCAAAGAGATCTGATATATTGGTCACCCTGACCATAACCTGTCCTTGGTGAAGGAAAAGAAGAAGTCTGAAAATACCCTGTTTGGATAACCAAAGTCAAAACAAGAAGTGGGCCAACCAAAACATGGAATTTGGCTTGGGAGAAATGAAAACTATCAGTAGTAAAACAAACTCCCATCTAAGAATACAGTAAGGTACCAGCATCTGAAAAATTCCAGGCACAAATAATCATATATGGCAAGTGGAAATAGGCTTATTAATATGCATTGTAGAGAATTGTTTATGCTAATTTACTAATGATAATGCAGTAAGGATGAGATATACAAGAAAAGAATTGGAACCCCTCCCCAGAATGCTCCTGAGGAAAGCCTGAAGAGTTCCTGTCATTGATCCAAAATCCTGTCTCAGCATCAGATGTGGAAGCCAGGAGCCCTGGACAAGACTTCATGGCCTGATCAACCAGTGAAGTTGTGTTCATATTACAGGGTGGTGAACATCTGCTTTGACTAGCTAGAGACCTACATTTTTAACTAATACTGCTTCAATTCTAATTAGAGTTGTATCTGTTATGGCTCAATAAACTTGCTTTTAGTTTAGGACAACCGTGTCTTAGTCTACATGTGCATCTACATGTGCACTGCTGTGCATGAAAAATTCTATAGCAGGGTAGTACTTGTATCTACATGTACTACCCTGCTGTGGAGTTAATTAGTTTCCTGAGGACTCACAGAGCCACATGCATAGAAACCAAGACATTTACTGTGGAGCTAATTAGGCAACTCTGCAGTAAACATCTCATGTAGACTCATCCAGTGAACATCAATTTTCCTAGAATGTCCACTACTTTCACCCTCTCTACCCCATGGGCAGATCTAGGAGTTTGATGGGGCAGATGGTGTGCTTCTCATCCCATAACACAATTTATATTTTTCTCTAATTGAAAAGGAACTAGAACCTGTACTAATACGCTAGTCCCCATGATTCCCATAGACACTACATCATGCTGGAATGCCCCTCACTACCCTTTATGCATTGCCCATGCTACCTCAAATGCCCCCTGGCTCCACTCTGTCCCATTTTCCCACATGTCCCAAATCCATCAGACCCCACCATCCCCATCACACCCCATTGAGTCCCATCCTACCCCCATGAATCTACTATACTTGACAGTTTCATTCGCATCACACCCTAACCCCCCTGGCCACTCACCATCCCCTTCACACCCCACTGAAACCACCCCTGGACCTCTGAGCATTCAAACCCCCAGAGCCCATTTCATCCACTGTCATGCCTCTTGCTCCTAATACCCTCACATCCTATTTCACCCCTACAGACTTCAAACCCCATCTTGTCACTCATACCTTCCCATTGCAATAATGCCCCAACTCCTCCTCACTCCACATCCCTTTACACCACTGGCTCCCCTCTCTTGTCTCTATGTACATCTAGTTGTTTCTGGGTTTATACCTGGGCAGAATAAACCCTCTCATGCCCATGAGCCTCCACCCCCCCCCCCCATATCAAGCTGCTCATAGCCTCCAGATGCCCCTTGCCTGAAAACCCCTCCAAAACAGTTTCCCCTGTCTCTCACAGCCCCCAACCATGAGGCAGGTGGGGGAAGGGCTATAACTACCTCACAGGTACACACTGGTCCCCGTATCCCCACGGTATGATTATAGCTGGCCTCCGCTGCCCTCCATCTTCAAGATGAAAACAAGAAGCTGCTGTCAGAAGAAGAGTCACTTCAGCTGCTGGCAGTACCTCTACCCAGGGCTTATCTACCCATGCCAGGCTTTATGTCACCCTGGTTGTGTCACTGGTTCAGCCTCTGAAAGCCTCCATCACCTGCTGCAATGAACAATATAGGACAGAATCACTGCAATAACTTACCTCTACACCTCATCTTTGCAACTTCCTCCTGCTTCTGATTGGCACACCACTACAGTGCAATCACAGAGAGGATGGAGGATGGTCATAGAGGACAAGACTAGAAGCAAGTCTCAAGCTGCAGCAGGGAAAATTTAGGTTGGAGATTAAGAGAAACTTTCTGATTATGAAGGTGACCAAGTATTGGAACTGGCTATCTAGAAAAGTTGTGGAGTTTCCATTCATGCAATTTTTCATGAGCAGGTTAAATAGCTTTTTGGCTGGGATGATCCTGCCTTGAACAGGGTGCTAGACTAAATTACCTTCTGAGGTTCCTTCCAGCCCTCCTTTCCTGTGATCCTATGCACAGCTCACTCTGCATTTATCCCTGTCCCTAATTTGTTGTAGGTTTGAATCCCCTAGGGACAAAGCCAATAAGTACAGGTTCCTTGGGAGAAGATCACCTTTAATGGATGTGCTTGGGGTGAAACATTACCAGGAATAGATAGCAGGATAATTGCAGAAGAAATGAAAACATGATTAGAGGAAGATCAAGGATTTTCACACCTCAGAGTGAAGAGATTAGCAGAAATCAAGCAGATAATGAGCCAGGAAGTCAGCTCCACTTGAATAGAAATGTGACTCTCCCTGCTGTGTAGTTTGTTTCAACTATCAAGGGAAGTGTTTTGCCAACCCAACCCCCCCATCTGCTCCTGCTTCACTCCCCAAAAAGTACCTTCTTATTATTTTTTGTTGTATAAAAGGATCAGCATAATACATCTTTATGAAATCATGTTAAACACTGCTTTCCCTGCTTCTCTTTGGAGTTGCCTAACTACGCTAGTTATATTTCTGGAAATATCATGCCCATGGGCATTTTAAAAGTGTTTAGAAGTAGTAGTAGTGTTACTGTAGAGCTTATTTCGGTAATACCTAGAAGCACACAAGTGAAACCCACACTACCATCACACTACCCACATCACCATTCCAAAAGAAGGGTGAACCTCCACACTTCTGTTTCTTCCTCCTCTTGCTTATATATACTTGCATCCATAAAATCTAATACTGATATATCCCATTATAACTGTTGCACAGCTAAGTTATTAGCAGAACCTGGATGCCTAAGGAACAGGAAAGCCATGCAATGCTATAGGCAGTCTAATTATCACTGATGAGCAACAGTGGCAGTTAGCCCACTGTCATGCATGTTATCCCACTTAAAGTAGTTTATTACGACTGCGGCGTTAGTTAACCAAAGACTGTGGCACTGGTGTCATTGGAAAGGCTTTGGCTTCCATGACCACAGTCCACTCTTTGGTGAGAGAGGCAGTGATCTTCTGGAAAGGGACGGCCTCCACCTCTCTCTGCTGGGGAGGAGGCTCTTCTTAGCCAGACTGGCTGACCTGCTCCACCAGGCTTTAAACTAAGCCCGCCGGGGGATGGAGGGACTCCTGCCACTTCTGGCCCACTGAGCAACCCTTGCAAAGCCAGCAGGCGAAGGCATTTAAAGGAACCCACCCCTGCCCCAGCCCTGGAACAAATTGTAGGCAAGGCAAGGGCCCCCAAGGGGACACTTGCACCTATACACAAATGCCAGGAGCTTGGGGAATAAACAGGAGAAACTTGTCCTCCTGCTAAATGCAAATAACTATGATGTCATAGGGATAACAGAGACCTGGTGGGACTCCACTCATGACTGGGCCACAGGTATAGACGGCTATACCCTGTACAGTAGGGATCAAGTGGACAAAAGGGGCAGGGGTGTAGCTCTCTATGTCAAGGAAAGCTACATGTCCCTGCAAGCTGACAACGGCACCCACGGTGGATGACTTGAGACCCTCTGGGTTAAAATACATGGGGAACACGGCACAGGGGAAACTATGGTGGGAGTCTGCTACAGACACCCTACCCAGGGTCAAGACCTTGACCAGGAGTTTGCCAGGGAATTGGCTGAGGCCGCATGCTCCTGGTGTATGGTTGATATGGGAGACTTTAACTACCCAGACATCTCATGGGAGGAGCGCTCAGCCAAATCTGAGCAGTCGCAAAGCTTTCTCTCGTGCGTGGATGACCTCTATCTGATGCAGGAAGTCTACGGGCTGACGAGAGGTAAAGCGCTACTCGAACACATACTGGCAACCAGGGACAACCTAATCAGTGACCTAACAATTGAAGGGAAGCTGGATGACAGTGACCATGAGCTGATCACCTTCACCATCTGACATAAAGCTGGCAAGTCAGTCAGTAATACAGAAGTCCTCAACTTCAGGAAAGCTGACTTTGACAAGCTCAGGAGGCTTATCAGTAAGGCCTAAAGGGCCACAATCCAAAGGGGAGGGAAGTTCAGGACAAGTGGTTGCTCCTCAAGAGACCAATCCTGGATGCACAAGCAAAGTCTATCCTGTCTCAGAGGAAAGGCAGTAAAAGGGCTCAGAAGCCCCCTTGGCTCTTCAGGGAACTGGCAGACCTCTTGCATTTTAAAAGGAAGACCTACAAAGGATGGAGGACTGGAACCACCACCAAGGAGGAATACTCTGCTCTGGTCTGGACCTGTAGAGAGCAAACTAGGAAAGCCAAGGCATGGATGGAACTCCAGCTAGCTACAAATATCAAGGACAACAAAAAGTGCTTTTTTAGATATGTGGGGAGCCGGAGGAAAAGCAAGGGCAACATTGGACCCCTGCTAAAGCAGGTGGGACAACTGACAACCGATGCCCATGAAAAAGCAAACTTGCTAAATGGGTACTTTGCATCAGTTTTTCACCAGTCCCATGGGACGCCCCTGCCCATTGTGGGTCAGGGAGGCCCGGGTGAGGGAGATTCCTCACCCTCCATTGAAGCTGACCTCATGAAGTAACACCTTGATAGGCTGGATACCTTCAAGTCAGCCAGCCCTGACAGTTTACACCCAAGGGTACTCAAGAAGCTGTCAAGCATAATAGCTCAGCCCCTGGCACAGATCTTTGAGAACTCTTGGTAAAGTGCATGAAGATTGGAAGAAGGTCAATATCGTACCTATCTTCAAAATAGGAAGGAAAGTAGATCCAGCAAACTACAGGCCCATCAGCCTGACCGCTATCCTGGGGAAGGTCTTGGAAAAGATTATCAAAGAGGCCATCCTTAACAGACTAGCTGACAGCAATATCCTGAGGGATACCCACCATGGGTTTGTTGCGGGTAGGTCTTGCTTGACCAATCTCATTTCCTTTTACAACTAGGTGACCTATCACCTGGACAAGGGGGAAGAGATTGATGTTGTATATCTTGACTTTAAAAAAGCCTTCAATCTGGTATCCCATGATCACCTCTTGGCAAAACTGGCTAACTGTGGCCTTGACCTCACCATGATCTGCTGGCTGGGAAATTGGCTCCGCGGTCAGACCCAGAGGGTGGTGGTTGATGGAAGCCAAGCGTATTGGTGCACGGTCACCAGTGGGGTCCCTCAAGGCTCTGTCCTAAGGCCTATACTGTTTAACATCTTCATCAATGATGTGGACATTGGTGTCAGAAGCGGACTGGCCAAGTTTGCCGATGACACCAAACTCTGGGGTAAAGCATTCACACCTAAGGACAGGAGGGTGATCCAGACAGATCTTGACAGGCTCTTGAAATGGGCGGATGAGAACCTGATGGTGTTTAACACCAAAAAATGCAAGGATCTCCACCTTGGGAGGAAAAACCTGCAGCATGCTTATAGGCTCGGCAGTGCTACGCTGGTTAGCACCACAGATGAAAGGGAGTTGGGGGTCATGATTGACCACAAGATGAACCCCATGTGATGCTGCAGCTAACAAAGTGAGCAAAATGCTGGTTTGCATCCATAGATGCTTCTCAAGCAAATCCCAGGACATCATTTTCCCATTGTACTCAGCCTTGGTGAGGCTGCAGCTGGAGTACTGCATGCAGTTTGGGGCTCGACAATTCAAAAAGGATGTGGGGAAGCTTGAGAGAGTGCAGAGGAGAGCCACACACATGATCCAGCCTGTCAAGGTGTTTGTTCATGAGGTCAGCTTCGATGGAGGGCGAGGAATCTCCCTCACCTGGGCCTCCTTGACCCACAGTGGGCAGGGGCGTCCCATGGGACTGGTGAAAAACTGATCAGAAGTCAACAGACCTTAAGATGAGAGGCTGAGAGCCATGGGACTCTTCAGCCTGGAAAAGCGCAGGCTCAGGGGTGATCTGGTGGCCACCTATAAATTTACCAGGGGTGCTCATCAGGATCTGGGGAAACGTCTGTTCACCAGAGCGCCCCAAGGGATGACAAGATTGAACGGTCACAAACTCTGCCATGAACGATTCAGGCTGAATATGAGGAAGAAATGCTTTACTGTCTGAGCCCCCAAGGTTTGGAATAGACTGCCACCGGAGGCGGTTCAAGCACCCACTTTGAATACCTTCAAGACACATTTGAATGCTTAGCTTGCTAGGATCCTATGATCCCTGCTGACTTCCTGCCCCTGGGGCAGGGGCTGGACTCGATGATCCTCCAGGGTCCCTTCCAGCCTGAACGTCTATGAAATCTATTACATTAAATTAATGTCAATGCAGCACCTTCAGTTTAAGAAGCAAATACTCAGAAGTACATTGTGATTAACACAACAGAGACAAACTCTGGAACTTATTTAGATATACCCTAAATTGTGCCAATTCCACAACAGTTTATTTGCCCACAACAGGGGTGATCAACTGCCAACCTGCAGGCCAAATCCAGCCCATGGAGCCATGACATCCAGCACATGGTGATCTCCACATGATGGAAAAAATTGGCAGCAGGGGAGTAAGGAAGCTCCACATGCCAGCGACCAGCCCTGCCCAAGCCATTGCCGTGCAGTGGGATAAAGGCCAGGCCCATCCCCCACATGTCTGGATTGGGTCAGGCTGCTCTCCACTCCCTCTATGCACCTGGACAGGGGTCACTCCATCCACCCCCGGCATCTAAATCAGGGCTGGGCTGCTCCCCACCCCTGCATCAGGACTAGGGTCACTCCTACTCACCCTCTCCCCCACTACCTTACACATCAAGATAGGGACCAGGCTGCTCCCCCCCACCTCCCATCAAGGTTGGGCTGTGCACTCCTCTGTGGAAGGATGGGGCTCCTCTGCCACCCCACATGCTGGCTGGATCAAGCCCACTGGCCAGACCTGACTTTGTCCATCTTGTCCACAAGGGAAAAAGGTTTGGCACCATTGGATTATACGGTTGATTTGAAGCTGTACATTGGCTCATAGACTTCTTTGGTGGCAGTAAACTCTACTATTAAGTACTGTCACTCTGCAGAGAAGACTGCTAAAAACTTCCAGGAGCCATAGTGTTCCACAACCCATTTATGATTTTGAAAGTATGGGAAAGAACTTTCAACTTTGTTGAATCTTGACAGGTGACCAATTCAGAGCACAGAATACTATGACAGAAAGTGAACCATGTTATCTAAACTATATGAGAAGTAGATTTATAGCAGATGATGTCAGTATGATAGTAGCACTACCACTGATACCATCAGACATTTTTTTCCTCTTATTTTCCTCTTGTATTTTAGGGCAGTAGTTCTCAGCCTAATTAGAATCAAGACATAAGACACTCCATACAAAGTGACAGTGCTTTGTTTCCACTAGTTTGTTTTACTTTAGAAAAAAACAGAACAATTCTTCTCTTGCAAAGAACTCAGAAAGATCAGTTCAGAATGTTTTTAATGTTATGGAATCCTATATGAAGTTTATTGGTTTATCTTGTGAATCATATTTGCACACCTAACAGTACATGCTATCCTACAGCACCCTTGAAAGCATCTCAAGGCACCCTAGGGTGCCACAGTACCCTGAGTATAACTTCTTTAGAGGATGCACAAAAAAGATGCTAAGAGTGAGACTCATAAAACCCTAAAAAGTAAGTAATCCTGATGTGGAGTCAGTGACAGTTACTACTGTAAGTTTTTGCAATCCATCTGATGGGAAGGATTGAAGTTACCATAAAGTAAACCATTCACTTCAGCTGTCCTACGTGACTGAATATCCTGAAGGCTGCCAACAAGTCCAAAAGTAATAGTATGGCTTTCTACCAAAGAGGCAAAACCAAAAATCACATTAAAATCACAAACCTGCTTGATAAATATTATAACGAGCAGACAATAAATTGCTCCTGGCAGAAGTGTAGTAGGGCAGCTCTGTGCCTGGGGTAGCCACAATACATGGGGTAGTGTTGGCTGCCAGGGTGCCAATGGCATCAGCATGGTCAGCTGCCACTATAGCACTGGCTATGTTGTGCCCTGTCACTTCTGCCACAAAGGAAGTGCCTGTGTCCATTGTCCCATGGAAAGTTTAAAACAAAGTGCACAACTGGGACGATTACATTTCTATTCAGGTGGAGCTGAGGGAGTTAACTGATTTCATGGCTCATTATTTTCTACTTGATTTCTGCTAATCTCTTCACTCTGAAGGTGTTAACAACCCTTGATCTTCAAAGGGTACTGTGATACCTGAAAGAATGTCTATGTCTATACCAACCATAGAGTTGGTCCAGTAAAAGATTACCCACAAGAATTTTTGCCTTTCACATTTCTCCTGGATCATCACAGCAACATCACCTCAATGCTACTTTTTGAACTAGAAACATTTATTAAAGAGAATAACACCACCAAATAGAAACAAAAAAAACTTCCACCAAGTTTGTTTACCAAGAACCATCTTGTCTAGAAAGCTAAAGCTAGATGTGTACATCTAGGGGCTGTGCAATATTTAGAGCATAAACTCTTTGAGGTAGGGACAATCTCGCATTCTAGTTTTGTTTAGCATGTAGCACAAAGGGAATCTGTTCTTGTTTGATCCCTAGGCACTTCTGTCATAAACATAATAATAAATAATAATACAGCAAAAGTACAGTGCACTTGGAAAAGACGTTTTATTACCTTGCCCAGAACAGTATAACTGTTACAAGTATGAACAAGCTTTACTTTGCACAAAGAAATGGCATAATCAATATTCAGTATTAGTTAAGTAGCACAACTTTACTAAAAGTTAGTGGATTTGTATCCACTGCCATGGTATTAGCATTGTACTTGGCCTATTGTGTTTATGTACATGTAACATTAAATTAATTTAGTAGATGTAATAGTTGTCAGAAATGGCTGAACATAACATCGAAAAGATATTTGTATAACTGGTAAGTGTACCAACCAAAATTCTCTTAAATACTTACCTTCTCCTTTAGAAGAAAATAACATTTTGGAAAAATACTTCCATTTAGAAATACAGTAGCAATCTCCAAGTTATAACAATTTTCTTTAATCATGTTTAAGAAAGAGGTAACTAGGAAAAAAAGGTAGTTTGCAATACTAAGTAGTCTATCTTGGTCAATTTTTCCCTTGTGAGTAATAAATTGTCCCTATCTGCCAACTCAGCCAACTGATATGCTTGACTGAGTCAGGAGAATTGATAGCCTCTTTGTAAAAATCTATTACAGAGTGAATCAGCACGTCTATAATCTTAGGGTTCTAAACAAACTCTTTCTACCCCCTCAGAATGACCTCATTGCTAAATGAATGTGGTATCTTTTACGTCTGATAACCAGAAGTTACATTTATATTTGTCTGGTGGTTTTCCACAAATTATAGAGTAATAGCTTTTTTTTAAAAAAGACCAACTTGTGATGATTTTTAAATTAGCATCAATCTCCTTTATGAAAGTACTAAATACTAGTAATTCATAACAAGCCTGTCCAGAACAGAAATATATCATCAGCACAACCCATATAGTAAGCAATGTATTGTTTAAAAGAATCAACAGTATAATAAATTAAAGCCATATACATTTCCAAAAAGAAAAAGCAGAGTCTAGGTAGGGTCTTCTGATTGGACTCTTCTCTTTCCTTATCTCCCCAATTCTGTTTTATTCACTGGAAAACTTGTTTCTCAGAAGTAGTCTTTGGGTGCTTGGAATTCTTAAAAAAGGTGACCCAAATCACTGAAAGAACAATAATGAAAAGAAATATAATTATTAGTGTCCAATATTGACAATATCCCTTAATTAGGAAAGCATAAAGTCCTACGCTCTCTTGAAAGGGTAACCTCTGATGACAGGAAGTTATTGGCATTTTCAGCTGCGTTGGCTTTATCACATCCACTCTACTTAGTAAGTGTGACGGACACTCCATGTCAGGGAATTTGATGTCATTCAGGCTGACAGGGTTTCAGGGATGATATATCTTTCTTGCTTCACTTGGGAACAAAGCGTACAAAGATATTGCATGGTCACACCATTCAAAGTTAAATGCAAAATGAAAAAAAAAATTAATGTGCCTGACTGCAGTATTTGCTCTTAGCATGCAGTTGCAAGCTTTGAAAGTCCCGTTTAAGTATCTCTTTTTTAAGATAAATACCTATTAAGTAATGTATATGCACAAGCTGAAGTGTTAAATGGTTTGTTGAAACCTATTAGAGTACACAAGATGATAAACATAAATTATAGCTAATATACTGCACCAGTGATTTTTAAACATAAAAATTACTGACACTGTAAAAACACACTTGAGTCATCGTAGCAGCATAATAGCACTAATCCATGTTTATCCAACCGTGCACTTTTCAAAAACAACACAAACCTCTAATAAATGCTTTGGCTTCACCTTGACAACTTATATGGGTTATTGCCTCGTTCATGCCTGGATAACCATGTGTTATGACTTAAATGTTCTTTAATATCAATTTATGCCTTGAAGAAAAAAGATTGAATAACATAGTGTACATATGGTTCAATTTATTACAGCAAAACAATCATTTTAGTTTGAAGATATTTTCTCATGGTGCATATCATAGAAATCTTATTCAATAGAGCTCTCAATAAACCAGATTTTTTATGTCACAATAAATGAAACTAAGGCAGCTAATTGTTGCTAAGATTCTAAATAGATGAGTCTATTTGGCTTTCTTGTCAATCAAGAAATAAATTCCTTAACACTTGTATTTCTGGTTTCTAATGTCTCTAATTGGATTTTACACTATCTGATTAACGATGTAGTTTATAGACTACTGAAAAAAATTTGATACTTAAAAAATGGAAGAGGAAATTGTAGGCTGTCCGCATTTATGGAAGAGACCAAGACAACATTGAGTAATTTAGTGTTTTCACAAAACGGCGGCGAAAAATATAAAACCTGGTCAATGATGCCTCATTTGTGGTACTCTCACTGTGTATCTGTGAAACAAAAATAGACCCAGGAGTGTTGTTCAGAAGAATATTAAAATATGTAATAGTCTATACAGAAAATGGATTGCACTTTTAGGAAATTAAACAACAACAAAAAATTCAAATTTAAATTTAAAAGCAAAAGCAATCTGTGGACTTAAAATTCAAGTCCAACAGACAGACAAGGTGATAAATAAGACTTCCATAAAAACATGTACAAGCAAGTAGCAGGAGGAATGCAGCAAAATAGCTTGGTAACGTCTTGAACATTCATTTTTTACTGCTAGATTGGCAGTCTCATTTTCATGAACTTTGCACTTTTGCAAAAGGTGGTTATGAAAACCTTTCAGACAAAAAGTTCGGTCATACATGACAAGAATGCAGTACTCAACAAAATACTGGCTTTAAGTATGTCTGTTATGATGTAACCTCTATTATATGGGTGAACCAGACTGGATACAAAACCACTATTATAGTGGAAAAAGCAGCAGCAGTGAACACTATAGTTAAGGTTATGATAGAAAGCATTTTGCACAGTCCTATTTTCATACCATCAGAATTTTGTGAAACAGTCTTCTTATGGGTAGAAATTGTTCTTGCCTGTTGCCTGCATACAGGTGAATTTGGAAAGTTTGAGTAAAAACAGTTCAGCCACCTTTCCCATTTTAGCAAAAAAAAATTTCATGATGATATTTGAACAGGTCGATTACCAAAATGGATGAGGTTAGGAAGCTGCAATTTAGCATGGGAAAAATGCTCAGTGAGAAGCAATGCATCAGTTTGTTCTGGAAAGAACTGGTTTTGATTTCTTTAAGTTATGAGCATTTGAAAATCATACAGGAAAGAAGTTAATGGATCTAATCCAGCTCTTCATGAAGTTGATAAAAGAACTCCCGCTTACTGTAGTAGGAGTTGGATCAGACCCAATATGCCACATGCATACCTACTACTATAAATATTAGGATATTATTGTTCTATGTGAAAAAGTATGTTTTTAAGTAATTAGTAATAATGATGCTTAATGGTATGTTTAAAGACTTTGTCACATATTAGGTCCATATGGGGCAGAGTTAGAATGGCATGCTCAATAATTTTGGCCTCTCCCAATTTCTGAGTGCCTAATAAAGCAAAAAACTGCCCATTATTGACCAACTCACATTTAATAAATACTCTGCTATCCTTAAAATTAGAAATTAAGTCTTCTTGAGCTCTTAGCTTAAATCAGCTGTGGTTCCCCTTATCTTATGTAACTTTGGTTAGGGTCTCCCCCTGCAAAAAGGATGCATTTCTAATTACTTTGATTCTCACTCATCTGCACTTCAGGGTCACTGGATGATTACACTCGTGCCAACCTATGGCATGTTCAGCATGCTGCCATTCCAAGAAATGTTACTTCTATAAGGTGATACACGCAAAAGCATGAATTCATTATGAGTATCAAAGTGTGGATGATGGAAAAAAAAAGGAAAAAGAGGATATAAGGCAGAATAATAAAATCATGGAAAAGTAGAGATTAAAGGAACCTCAAAGGATTCTTTAGTCCAATCCCCTTCTCTGGGTCAGAATCAAGTATCTAAATATTACCAGGAAAATGGAAAGCAAGACAGCACAGTTCCCACCAGGTTCTCACTACACAGATCTATAACTGAAAATACCTGCTACATTATTTCTTCTGTTTTCAATTTAGAAAAAGATATTTTAAATAAGCTGCAGGCTGAATTTTCATTAATAATGATGCAGTCACCTTTATATTTCTATTTGTGGTGGTGTAGTTTTTCATTCACATTAGCCACACATGAATTTCAGAAGGACTCAGATTCATGAGTATCTGAGGAGGAGGTCAGTTTCCCTCATGATCTCCTATATAAAAAAAAGAAACTGCAGGTTTTCTCTAACCTCCTTTTAAATCTCCCAATGAGTTTCCACTGAGTACTTTTTTAGAACCATTCCACAAATCTTATTTATTCCCAGAAACATTTTAAAAATAGCAAAACAGAGTACTGATCTGAGAGGAAATAGATAATTTACTGTAAATTAAACCATTTATACATACATACATACATATAAATACACACACACACACATATATATACACAAACATACATACATACATACATATAAACTTTCTATTGTAAGTTGTTTTATTTTTATTTTTATTTTTTTATATATATATATATATATATATATGGTGGCCACAGTTCTTAGCCAAGTGGAACAATTTTAGCAAAGGGAATTCTTGAGTGTTTTAATTTAAATGAATTAGCTCACTGAATAATATTTCTACTAAACATTTACTATTTCAGTTCCTAGATCTTACTATTCTTTACTTAATATTACAGGAGTTGCAGCTGATGACTCCATAGCGAGTCCCTTTCCCTGTATGCCAGTACTGAACCCATGCTTCAGTGTAGTATTGGAAAAGTTAACTACCAGAAATCTAGTTTTTGGAAGAAACATGAAGTTGCAGTCTTGCTATATTCATCTGTGCAAGATCTTCTTACCTTTTTCATAAGATTCATTAATGTATTAATTTCTATGATTTTTATTTATTTTAGAGTATGTTAATCAACAGTCTTATCACACATGCATACATATACACGTGAATACATTAAAGAAGAATAAATATTCACGAAATGCCAATAATATACTCCCCCAGCAATAGATAAAATTACTTATAAACATCTGATTTCAGCGCTCAAAAAAGCCTGAGAAAGTAATTAATCATTGCTCCTTAGAGTTAGAAGATCTTATTTCCAAAGACCAACAGGGAGGCATGAGTCCCAAAAGTAAAAAGCCCTATAGCAGCTAGCATTCATCAGAATTTTTTTGGCAAAACTGAATTAAATTTATGAGAAAATATCAAATGGCATTTGAAATTCTTCATGAGAATGTACCAGTTTCAACAAAAATTTCATTGGAAAAGGTGTTTCAGGTCCCAAACTGGAAATTCTGGTCAACTCCAGAAAAGAGAGACAAAAGAGACACACCCCACAGTAGCCAACAGACATTCACATGGAAGAACTTGGCTCAGAAGTCCCTGTTGGCTTGTCTTCTACATCCCAACAGAGAGCCCAAACGACTAACCAATTAGATATATAGTACTATGTCTACCTTGCTAAGGCTTGCTGTTCTTCATAAAAACAAGTGCTCACTAGAACCAGAACTTGAATCACGATCTCTTTCTGGCAGAAGAGTGCCCTACCAATCAAGATAATAGCTATTCTAGGAATAGTTCTCTCTTGCTCTGTTTCTGCCTCCCCTCCCCCACCATCCCACCTCCTGGAAAAGTCTTTAAAATCTTTGTTTCATCCTGATGTTGAAATGGAAAAGTTTAAATCTTTCAAAAAGGTTTGGTAGACTTACATACTGAATAGGAGGGTTGCTAGAATTAATCTCTGTTGCACATTCAAAAAAAGCTCCCACATAGTACAAGCAGTACTATGAATTCAAACAAGCAGTTTGAATACTGTTGCCCAGACCAGAATTATGCTATTGTAAATGAAGATATTACAATAGTTAACTTAGACCTGTGTTGGACTGCTACATAGCATTGCTGAGCTCAATTAAACAACTGTTGCTTTCACTCCAGGGTATTTCGGTGGTGAGTGAGGTGTTCACAGTATATGCCTTAACTTACCTTCTGAGCTGCTGAGAGACTTAAATAGCATTTTAAAGCACTCAAAAGGGGATTGTGGTTGAGCTAATTCCTACGGCTCAACATCTCATTGCTTATGCCACTGGAGAGCTCTTTAACTTCCTTGGGCACTTTCCTGCCATGACTTGATGATAGATCTGGGCAGAATTCTGCACAGGGAAAGGGGTGTGCTCGGTCAATGGGGTTGGCCCCTCTTGGAACTATGTAATCCAATATGCCATATGGCAAGACCCTTATGGGGTCAGAACAGGGGGCACCTCCACCCCTACACCCTCACCATACACCTCCATAACTAACTCCAGTTCCAGAAGTTAAGTCTTCACAGCTGGGGACTATGAACAGTACCTCCCCAAGTTCATAGTTCCATAGTTGGTAGGGTCAGAAGGGACCTGAGCAAATCATCAAGTCCAACCGCCTGCCATGGCAAGAAAAAGTACTGGGGTCAAACGACCCCAGCAAGGTGTTCATCTAACCTCCTCTTAAAGACCCCCCAGCAAAACTGCCAGCTCATTCCCCCTACATTAAAGGTGAGTCACCTGGGGTGAACTGGGGCCAACGATTTTCTACTCTTGAATCTCAGGCTGCTTTGGATGCACCCTGGCCATACTGGACAGGGCCTCTTTCTCCAGGGGTGCCTGTTTCCCAGTGGGACCTTCCAGGTTGTGGCACTGAGGCTGTGCCACTCACTACCCTGTGTGAAGCGCTCTTGTCACCTGCCCTAGTGCTGCTGGGACTCTTCACCCTCTGACCAATGAGGGGAGGTGAGTGGGGGATTCTCCTCCCCCATTCCTTTCACTGTGCCACAGGGACCCTTTCACGTATGGTGCTGAAGCTGCACTGCTTGCTGTGTTGCACTGGACATACCCACTGCTTGTCCTGGTGCCACCAAGGCAGTGCACACTTCAGCAGGTAAGGGGATGGAAGTAAGCAGGGACCCCCCCCCCCTTCCCTGCTCTGCTACAGGGATACAAAAATGCAATCCATTAATATAAGCTGCTTTCAGATGTTTAAAAAAATTTAAAAAAAAGCTGGAAGCAGCAGCACATTACTTTGACCTAGCTCTGCATTATCTGTATAGATTGGGAGCTCCAGCAGGGCTTCTTAGAGCTTTTATCTAAAGCCGAGTCAATCAGCTATTAGATAAAAGCACAAAAAAGCCTTACTAAAGCACCCATTCTATACAGATGTTGGGCAAGCTGGGCCAACTAATGCACCGTCTCTTCTAGTCACGTGCTAGGCTCAGCGCAGGAGCGCGAGTAGTTTAAAACACCTTTTTGGGTTTTTTTTAGCATCTGCAAGCAGCCATAATTATCTTTCCTTGGAATGTTAGCTCTTATAATTCTGTAGGGGTTCTATATAGGTGACACGTGGGGACCCAAATTGTTTTGCCAACAGTGGGAAGGTCTACATGTGCATTAACAGACTTTAGTTAATGCACATTAAATCTAGTACCCCTGGGCATTTATACACATGCACTTTTGTGCAGGGACACACTGGAGATCTGGCACATCAGAACAAACACGATTAATCAAATCTGCTCTGCACATGAGCTAACGCACACTGTGCTGTGGTGCAGGCAGTTGTATAATCAGTGAAATGAGTGTCAGCACACAGAAAATGGCGGTGGTGCACTTTTGAACTAGAGCACCTCTGATGTATTTTAGTTCAAAAGCGCACCACCGCCATCTTCTCAGCACTGATGTGCATTTCGCCCCTTATACGACTGCATGCGCTGCAGTGCCAGGCACTTTTCAAAGCACACAGCACTGAGGTGCATGCATGTGTACAAATGCCCTCTATGCATTTTTGCACTTGCTCTGGGATGCAGCACCAGGTGCTTTAATTAGCAAGCCATGCTAATTACAAGTGCCCATGTGTCATATGTATCAGCATCACTGTACTGAAAAAATGGTGGTGGGGCATTTTGAACTAAAGCTCATTGAACATGTTTTATTTCAAAGCACCCCACTGCCATTTTTTCAGTATGGAAATGCATGGGAGCACTGATGCACATGACACAGAAAGGTGCCAGATCACATCAATTCTCATTCTCACGTCTGCGCCGATATGCTGGATTTCCAGTGCATCAGAGTAGGTGCACAAGGTTCCTTTGGTGAATTTGATATCTTTTATTAGACCAACCCAAATAGTTGGAGAATAGTTATTAAGCAAGCTTTCGGGTTCTAAAACCCTTCGTCAGGCTGAGGAAGTTTCAGCAGTTGGTGTGTGCTCTTCCTGGATGGAATGAAAAGTAAAGAAGCCAGAATAGGTGTCACGCACATCGGTAGGAGCCCTCCATTGTGAGATACTAGGAAAATGCACATAAGCTTGTGTTAATGTGCATTAAGTAAAGAACATGACTTTTAAGTGACACTTAATGCAGAATAACCTATTTTAACTAAATAGCACGCTTTTAGTGACACTTTAATGTGAATTAAAATAAGCTAATGTGCATTGAAGCACACATGTACACATGCCTTGTGGTCATGTATTTAAAGTTGGCAGAAAGGAAGTCCGTTGTGCAGATAAAGTCCCTCATCCAGGGTGCTAAACACACTTCTGAAAGATGCAGTGTGGGCCTGCAGAGTGCAGATACCCAAATGAATTAGGAAGTAACTGACAGATGTAAAAGGAGTTGGAAATAAATTGATGATGGGCAAACCTCAAATGGCAGTCTGTGTTAGTCACCAGGTTGTGTACTTTTACAGGTGTTATTCAGAATATAAAAAAACCACTCTAGCCTGCAAAACTGGGAAGTCCTTTTAGCCAAAACTTTCCGACTATATTTCCAGTGTTTTGATTTCTACTTAAGAAATGTCTCGGAAGCTCCCTGTACATGTTACATCTATTGTGCAATACCTTGTTAATGGCACAATAAATTTAGACTGGCTGCATGCACAAATTAGCTATCACACCTTAAAAAGGCTCAACCAGCTATAAAGTTATGGCTTGAAAATATGTAATAACTTCATAGATTGTTTCTATCCAGCTTTAATTTTTATATATAGGCAGTCCTGAAACTGGAATACTACAGCTCTCCCAGCCACTGGGAAGCACAATATGCAGTACAGCCAGGACTAACAGCTTCTTTGGATGTGGGACTCTCAGTCCCGGCTGCGCATGGTCCCTGTGGCTGGGAGCCCCATCAGCAAATGGGGCTCCCAGTAGGGCTGTGCAAAACGGCACTGTTCCATTTCAACTTGAGTTTCAAGGTTTTGAGGGAACAGCGTTTCCTTTCGAATTTCATTTTGATTCAAAACTACTGTTCCATTTCGCTTTGTTGAAACAGTGATGCTGTTTTGATGCTGTTTCGACGTTTCACCCATATGCTATAATAGGGAAGCTCGAACCAGCCTCTCTCATCTGGCAGGCGGATGGGGGCCCGCAACCCCAGGAGGGCTATAGGGGCTGTGCCAGTCCTCCCGGGGCTGCGGGCCCCCATCTGCCTACCAGATGAGGGAGGGAAGTGGGTGCTGCTGCCTGGGACGGGGAGCTGGGGAACAAAACTGAGCCTGATCACTCAGTTCCCTCCCCAGTGCTACAATCAAATCAGGCTGGGGAAAGAAACTCCACTGAGCTGGGCTGAGCTCCCATCTCCAGCGCTAGATTGAGCTCAGCCTGATCGTAGCACTGGGGATGGGAGCTCAGCTCAGCTGGGCTGAGTTCCTTGCCCCAGCCTGATCTGGTGCTGATGATGGGAACTCAGTCCAGCTGGGTTGAGTTCCTTTCCCCAGCCTGATCATAGTGCTGGGGATAGCAACTCAGCCCACCTGGGCTGAGTTCCTTTCCCCTAGACAGTGATCGTCTTCCTGCAGCCTGGCAGTGAGAGGTGGGGAGAGCCAGGGCTGCGCTGCCGGCTGAACCCCATGGAACCACTGGGAGTGCAGCCCTGGTTCTCCCCCGTTTCCCACCACCTGGCTGCTTCAAAACACTAAATGTTTCAAAACTTTCTAAATGTTTCGACTAGCCTCATTTTGTTTTGAGGCTGTTTTGAAGCCCTTTGTTTCAATTCAATTTCAGTGTTTCAAGCTTGAAATGAGTCAAAACGGTGTCAAATCGAAACAACCGGCAAAATTTTGCACAGCCCTAGCTCCCAGACATGGGACCCTGCTCCTTGCTGATGTAGGGGGAGCCCAGTATCAGGCTCCCCCTACATTGGCAATAAGGTGTGATTGAATCTAATGCACCATCTCCCAACCATGCCTCTTGCCATGCACGTGTGGCATGGCAGGAGGTGCGATTATGTGGATTGAACATTAGATCTAATTGAGCCTTTACCTGCATATGCAGAAGGTGCTGAAGAGAGATGGTACTTGTGAATAGTTCTTCTCTCTCAGGTACTTATTTGGCTCCAACTACCATTGTATCTGGGCATTTGACAGACTTTAATATTTTAATCTTCACAATTGAAAGCATATAGAGAAACTAAGCAACTTTTCCAAAAGTCACAAGAGGTGGAAGTAGTGAAGGAAGAAATTGACTCAGCTCTTGAGTGCAAGGCAGCACTCTAAACAATTGACTATCCTTCCCTCTGCCTCCTATTCCTTCTGTACTTGGCACTAGAAAGGGCAAGGAAAGGAAATAGAAGCTTAACCAGAAGGCCTGATAGGAAGAGAAGAAAAGGGGAAACAAGAAGCTTGAAAAGAACAGGAGTTATATAAAGAAACTGTCAGGTGCAATGCAAGTTAGTATATGGGGTGGAAAGGAAACCAGTAGCTATAATATTCAGATGCATTTCATTGGGGTTTGGCAATGAAGTGGAGTACAATGGACAGCTTGTTTGGGGAGAGGCAGAGGTAGCTGTGAGTTTGTGCACCTACCATAAAATGACCCTTACAATCCCTAATATTGGGCTGTAAAAGCACCACATTTCCCTGATATTGGCCTTCTAAGGGCACTGCAAACTTCTGCAATAGCTGTTGCTTCATACTTCTGCCATAAGTGCATGCATCTTGCTGAAAGATATTACTTATGGAAAGTTTGCCAGTTACTTTTCTGCCTTCTTTGTAGCTCACGATGTACATTCTATCAGTTCAAAATTTGCTGAGATTACAAAGTTTTCTGTCCTTGCAGAAGAGCATTTTCTAGCTAGTCATTCTGAACTTTACAATACCCAGAAATGTGGGTGCTTTTACAGTATAGAGAAGATTTAAAAAAATACCTAGGAAGTCATACTGAAAAACAGCTTTTTTATTAAAAAAAAAAAAATCCCACTACAGTACAATGTTATAGTTATAATTTCTGCTTTGTCACAATCCCCTCCAAAACATTATACTCCTAGATGCAGTTACTCTGCTTTTCATACCAAAAAAAAGGATCAATTCTGCAAAACATGTTTGAAATTTTATTTTGAAAAAAGGGTTATCATATTATTGCCAGAAAGATTAAACTCTTTTTGTTAAATAGATTATTTTAGCAGATTTTGCAATCATGTGTATCATTAACGATTGTATATTTATCTACAAAAATGGCTATATTTATTAGTAATTTTCTGAACGATCATTTCTCCTGCTGGTCCTTGCCTTTCTCCGGTCCTTCCTTCCCACTCCCCGAACAACTGTACTATTGATCATGTGTTTTACAAACACAAATATATTATATATACATTTTTGTTCAAGGTAATGATGTTATTTATTGCAAATAAAAACTAGATGAGAAAAGTATTCTGGGCTGAGAAGCAGTTATCAATTACAAATCAGCAATCCTTTTAGAATTTAGGAAGTACTGAAAAAATGATGGCAAATACCAAACTTCATAAAGTATCAATACATATGGAAATGTTATCATATATATACATTAAGCATGTATATATATGAATATACATATATACATACATACACAGTTTTATGTATACAGACACACATGCACGCATACATATATATGAAGTGTGAAGTGTGTTACTTCATATTAGAAGAAATGTCTATATCTATTGATATGTTATGAAGTTTGGTACTTGCCATCAATTTTTCAGCACTTCCTAAATTCTAATAGGATTGCTAATTTGTAATTGATAATTACTTTTCAGCCCAGAATATTTTACTCCTGGTTTTTATTTGTAATACATAATATACCTTGAACAAAAGTGGATGAAACAGAAGTAGCAACAACATTTGCAAATGTAACCTTATTTCAGAGCTTCAGTAAAACACTGCTTTGCCTTCAAAGTTTTCAAACAAAAACTCCCTCCGACTCTTGGCTCCATGGCTCAACCAAAATCTCACAACAGGTGGCCCACACAGGTGTCAATCAAAAGGAGCCAAAACTTAGGGGGCACAGGAGGTGCATTACTTTCTGCTGTCCTACAACTTATTTTCATGGCAAAACAAAAACAACTTTTAGAATTTAATGACCATCCCTGCTATGCAGAAGACATTAAATCAGTTCCTTGTTCCCTTGTTCTGGTAATGCAAAGGGGCCTATAGCTGGATTATGCCCCAAAGAATTCCTTCTGGGGGCTAGAAATTAATTTTAGCTATCCCTACACCTACTACCACTTCCAGGTGGTGGGAGGTATGGTCACCTGATGGAAGGACCCCCAAATCTGTCTACTGGGTACAGCTTTTGATCTCTTGACTGACTGAATTGTTCTGGAATCCAAACATGGGTCCAAACCTTTAAAATATTGGCTGTAAGCAGTCTGTCCAATAGAACTGTAGTAGCTTTTCAAACTTCTCATGGAGGTATTGGGAAAGTTCTTATTTCCAGAGATTAACCATTTAGGTGGCATGTACAAGAGTGACCTACCATATCACACTTGATTATTTTTATTATCTTTTGTGTAGAAGCCATACACACAAAAAGATATTGAACAGCAAAGCGGCCCAGGCAGAGAATAAGGAGCCTGAATGCACAGGAACATTATAATTCCACACCTCCTTGTGGTAAGTGTGGGTTACTGCAACATTGTAAAGCTATAATGCTTCTCTTTAATATTCTCCATGCTTTGAAGCTTCCCATCCTAAGAACATGTTCTTATTACCCCTAAATACTGAGAATTTTTCAATATAAAAACCAACATGTTTTCACAGTTTCGGCCATAGAAAAATGTGAAGCAGCAAGCAGGAACAAAATCAACTAAAAGGGACAGTAAACACTTATCTGGTACAAAAAAAAATAAAAATTGTTTTACCTCCTAGCTAGTGCTGAACATTTAATATACTGGGAAGAGTAATGTGTCAGTTGCACTAGATAAATATAGTATAATATTACAGGCTGCAAATCCCCTAAGACCAAACTTCCTTGATGGATTTTACTTCCCATTTATGATTAGACTAGAAATACAGAAGAACTGTCTCAAAGTAACTTCACATTTCCTCTAAATTCTGTAGAATCTGTGATTCTGTGTTATAATGTCTAACACAGAATCACAACATCCTTACTCAAAAATACAATGTTTAACAACAGGAAGTGACTCATTAACCCATAGAGAAGAGGTGGCAGAGGATGGGGAATTTAAAATACATGCAGCATCACAAATAGGTTGCGTCTCTTTCCCTGCTAAAGAGGAAAGTTATGGGAAGGGGACAAAGTGAGCAGTCTGCATTAGAACGCCTGCAAGTTCAAAGTAGAAGTGTGGACTAAACTCATCAGAAAGCTCTGAACACTAGGCACAAAGATTAACTGTCCATTTTAATATCTGTTAGCATTTGTTTCTGCTAGAAATAATTTTGTTTCACATTCAGAAAAAAGAGAGGCTATATTAAAAACATTTACTTTGTCATCTAATGGAGTGAATTTTAATAGTTAAGCACTAAGCTACTGAAAAAAGAGTGACAATACAAAGACAGATACACTTTAATTACATTTCAGGGAAATAAAAGAAAATATTCTACCATACTATATAAAAAGCAAAGGCTTCACATTCCTTATATAGCTGCAAATGTAGACTATAGCTGCAAATGTAGAGTGATAGATGGAAGATTTCACACTTCTTGCTTGCTTTTTTTCCTGAATTATTTACAATATATCCTACTGAGTTGGTGAACTGGGGAAAATATTTGTAAGACAATAGTGACCTCAGAGTCCAAAAGACACAGATTTACAAAGCAGAATAAAACCAAAATATCACAAACAGAAAAACCAATAAAAAGGTCCCCAAACCAACTGAAGAAGTGATTGTTTCTCATATTTTCTAGCGATGGTAGAAAGGTATATTTTATGGCTCTTCAAGAACTAGCCCTGGTTATAGGAGAACAAGGCACTTCCTGCATAGTCAAATCTATTCACTCCTTATGTTTGTTTTGTTCAAAAGAACCCAGAAGATGTTTGCTACATTCTACACACACACACACGCACACAAAGATATACCTGCCCTGAAGTGTATAAAATCTAAGGCTAAGTACAGGGGTTCAAAAAGCCAGAAGCAAATTTGCACTAACTTTTGTGGCTTTTTCTAAACACCCTAGATTAGTTCAGGAGCAAACAGAACTCATTTTCACCCTTGCAAGTGCAGGCTACAGAGGCAACCTGCACTGGCCAAGGCCAGCAGGCTGGGGGCGCTCTCAAATACCTCCCACCAGGGTGCCCGAAAATCTGAGCCCAAATAAGCAGCCAAGCAGTTGGCCACCCCTGACTGACTGTGTGGCCCAGCCCCACTGCCCCACCCCCCCACCAGCTATTAGCAGTTGCTGAGCTACTGGGAGGGGGAGGAACAGAGCCCCCTGCCATGTGGGCATGCGTAGCTGTTCTGGCTCAGTTCTGGTGGGGTCAGGGCCAGGGTTGTGCAGCTGTCTGCAGCACTAGGAACTGGGGGTGGTGAATGAAGAACACAGCTCCCAGTTGCGAGCCCTGCTCTCTCCCTCCCCCTCCCACCAACTTGCTGGCTCAGAGCTGGGGGGCAGAGGGGGGCATGTCTGCATGGTAGAGGTTCTGCTCCCTTCCCTGGTTTCCCAGCACCACAGACAGTGTGTGGCTCCCAGCTGGGTACACATGGCTGCAGTGAGACGGCACCACTCTGAATGTTCATCAGCACTTAGCTGGCCACAGCAGTTGCCACCAGTAAACTGCATAGCACTGCTGCTATTCCGGGCAGTGAGTCTACTCAGCGATTACAGCACAGGGGTATGCAAGTTCCCTGGACTCTCACCACAGTGAGTGGCTCTGAGCTGCGGCTCCTGGCTGTCTGTCAGGAGGATCGGGCGAGGTGGAGGGGTAAAGGAATGGAGCCCCCTGCCACATGGGCCAGCCCAAAGCCAGTACAGCTCGGGGGTGTTGTGCGGCAGTGGGCTCTGTTCCGCCACTCCCCTACCCCCAGTTCCTGGCTCAGCAGACAGCTGCAGCCAGGAGCTATGGCTCAGAGCCACTCACTGTAGTGAGAGCCCAGGGAACTTGCACAGCCCTGTGCTAGAATTGCTGAGTGGACTCATTGCCTAGAATGGCAGCAATGCTCTGCAGTTCACCTGAAGCACCTGCTGCTGCCAGCCAGAGGTACTGATTCATGCAGTGTAGTGATTAACATACAGTGTGGTGCCTTCTCACTGCAGCCATGGGCACTTGGCTCAGATCTACATGCTGTCTGCAGTACCAGGGACTGGGGGGAGGGGAGGAATGGCACCCCTAGCCCTGAGCCAGCAAGCTGGGTGGGGTGGGGTAGGGTGCAGTGTGAGGCTCCACTCCCTACTTCCCTGTCCCCAGTTCCCAATGCTGCAGACAGTGTGCGGCTCCAATCCACAGCTTCTAACTGCAGCTCTTAGGAAGGTGGAGGAACAGAGCCCCCTGCCACACAGGCCTGCTGCCCCCTACCACTGTGCTGGTTCAGGGCCAGAGCCATGCAAAAGGGGAGCTCCATTCCACCCCCCATCCATGCATCCGTGGCTACACAGGCAGGTGACAGAGACTTTTCTGGTTTCTTCCTGTGACAGCTTAGGGCTAGCCCAGTGCCACCTGGAGCACACCAACAACAGCCGAGGCTAGAAAACCGCTGTACAAGGATGAGCAAAATAAGGTGATTTGCTACAAGATCTGGGGCAGGAGTTCAATATACCACTCTAAATTAAACCAATTAAGTCTAATACTATATCTATCCAGGTCTGGGTTCTACAATTTTGAGACCAGTCTACATGTGCTGAACTTCTGTTCTGTTACAGGCTTAGACTGGTTTCCAATCACTTCTTTCAGTTTATGTGCAGCATCTGTACCCGACCTAAAAAACTAGGGTAACAGTATCATTCAATACAGAAAAGTGTGTTTCATTTTAATAAATAATAATTATAGCTGGTTGAAAGTTACAAAAGTAGTAAAGAATTAGTCCATTTAAAAAGTCTTTTCTTATGAAATACTGCTTTTGAAGATCATAAACAAACTGTTTTCTGACTTCTTACAGTTCTCTAAGAAGTTCTTGAAATAATTATCAACATCTTACACTCGTCTACCAAAAATTATGTAAGTTGCAATGAAAAACCCAATATAAAAGCAACATAAATGTTGAGGGCAATGTAATTTTCATGAAAACATTCATTTTCAACAAAAGGCCATTTTGTTGGAAAGACAATTTATATGAAAAATGGCAGCTAGCTGAAATAATATTATTAAGGGAAATTTGTAACTTGTCACATAGCCATTGCTAATTGATCCAATTTATATATGATGCCTATTCCCAAAAATTTCCCACTAGTCTTGGGGAACTAAACAACTTTGCTTTAATATCTTCTATATGTTATATAATAGCAATAACAAATCTAAGAAAGTTTAGTTAAAGGAGAAATGCCAAGTTATTCTTCTCTCTATATATATTTATATCTATGTATAGATACACACACACACACACACACATTTTAAAACAACATGGTAAATTTTTGAAAGTATGCATGGAGGTGAGTGTTACACACACTTTTTAAAAGCAAAAATGGTAATAAATTCTATATTGAGGTTACATAATATTTTATATTGTTAAAATGCCTTATTTTAAAAATGAGAGAGTTTTTATATATTACACACACACTTTAAATACATAAGGATGGTAAATCTGGTATATTTTGCAATATTGCGTGTGTGTGTGTGTGTGTGTGTGTGTGTGTGTGTGTGCGTGTGCTTAGACTAGATGAGTAAACAGTATAGTATAATAATCCAGAATATATCAAAGATAGTCAGTCTTCATCTAAGATTAAGTTGAGAGTGGCCAGAAAGTAAATGTACACAGCCCCAGCTCTCTTGTTTCTTTCACTGCCAGTAGCAAACTGAGCTTCAGGATAACATTTCAATACCTGTTCAGCAGTTCTGATTTACAAATAACCCCCAAACGTCCACCAATTCTTCAAATGGAGAACATTTATCTGAAGGACATCAGTACAGCACATTCTGGCCATCCTCCCCCTTTGACAACCCTAAAGCAGACCCCCAAAAATCAGTTACCTGGCTGACTAAGTGCACAGAGGAAAGTTTGAATATTCTTACTATTAGCTAATATCTCACTATTCTTTACTTTTTGTATTCCCATTGCACCTAGGAACTGGAATCATGTTTTCCCTATGTAGCAAATGGTAAAGTATTTTACTATAAACTTCATTAAAATGTACTACATTTGATTAAACTTAACACATACACATGAGTATATAGATCATTTATAGACTAACTGAATGAGTTAATATATTAAGGATGTCTTTACATGTGCTCTGGAGTGGGGGGAAAGGGGCGTTTTAATTCAAATGACTCTCAGGAGTTGCTCTAATGATAATGCCTGCAGCACCTTATATATTCAGTGTCCCGGCTTCAAAATGGCAGCAGGGGCACTTTAATTAAAGCTCGTTCAATGCCAAGGCTGTTGGAGCATTCCAATTAGAATGCTCCAGCAGACTCATTTAATCAATTCTGCTCTGACATGTTCTAATTAGAACGCATTGGAACAGGCATCGGGCACATGTACAGGTGCCCTAAGGTACCAACCTCCCCTGCCTTCTGCCTAAATTCAGACTAGCACTCCTAACTAGCTCTTTCCAAAAGAAAATGATTAGCTAGGCTTGGGCATATTAACCTTTTTTGGCTACCTGATAGGAAAGCTAGTTCAGAGAAGCTGGAAACTGTCTTGAATATAAAAGTCACAGGTGTTGATACAGTCAATGTAATATAGGTAGCTATTAAATTGAAAAGAAGCTTGCTTGATAAGCAAACTAATATAATTTTATAGGCTGAGTTTACCAAGGAACAGTTGCAGTTAAGATGCATACTGCTTGTTTTCTGCTGTCCTAATTATTTTATCTCTTCCTCAGTATGGTTCCCTCTAGTGATTCTTGTAAGGAAATAGGCTACCTGATCCTTTAATCCAGCTAACATTTCACAAAAGAAGATCCAAATTAGTTTTGCATACACCAGATGCTTTATATGCAATTGGGCATCAGACAATGGTGGCTGAAATATGAAACAAGTAAATTCAATGATCTCCTTTGGAAGAATTTCCTACCTGGGGAAGCTGCCATAAAATAAGATGTTCACATATTGCTGCCACCCTGTAGCCCTCTCTCCTCCCCTTATGCAAACCAGTGAACCTGTAAGCTTGTGGCCAGATATCCCTAGTGTCAGACTCAGTAACTCTGCAATGAGTATTTTAGAGAAGATGGGTGAAAATAGGTCTAGCAGACAAGACTGTGAGAAAGATACCTTGTTGTGCCTGCAAACTTGAGCATGGTGTTACAGGAAAGATGCTAACACATGTAGCATTAAAACACAGAGTGTGTGTGGTCTATCCTTGTTAGAGGATAACCAAAAGAGTTGGTTCCAATTCCTGACCATGCCACCTACTTGCCATTATGCAACTAATATAGTTTTTCTGTGTTTCAGTTTACCCAACTGTAAAATTACATTACTATACTTGCTTACTATTTAAACAGGCTTATTGTTTATAAAAATAACATGCACATTTGTATAAGGCAGCATCTCTGATAGTCTGAGATATTAGCTAATATTAATAATAGATATTAACATTAATAACTAATTTGTATCACTAACATGATGATCATACTCTGTGTTAGCAATAATAATGAAAATAATGAAAATAATGATTTTTTAAAAATCCCAAAAGCCCAAAGGTATAGTCACTTAAGAAGATCCATACTGTATATCCTTCGCACTGTGATCTAGTGAGGTCATACGAGCTTGGTCTGGATCAGCAATTAGGTTGTTTATTGGAAATCTACCAAAGAGATCCTTCAGGAAGTTAATAAACAACTGAGTGAATGACTTCCTTTTAAGTGGATAGTGACCTAGAGACCTCATATGTGGTTAACAAGCATTCTGCTAGAGGTGCCATCTCAGGTAAAGAGATCACACTGAAATTCTCTGCACTTATAAGCAATAACAAATGCCAATACATTTTCTGTAAGACTTTTTGACTGTATCACTAATGCCTGCCCATTTACCCCCTGAGATTTTTTGCTACATGTGGTGTTATTGGCTTCCTGTTTTAAACCATGGTGTAGTGTTCCTGTGGGCCACTAAACTGCAGCCAGATGAAAGCATTTCTAATATGGATAAAAATATTCCTATTTAATCTTGATCTATCACACAGAGGTTTTGAGAGGCTTAATTTTTAATATTTGTAAAGAACTTCAAGATCCACTGATGAAATACACTATAAACACAATATCATCACTGTAGTCTTATTTTAACATTCAGAGAATAACATTACCTAGTTGTATTAGGGTAAGGCCTAGAGGCCTCCAACCCAAAATCACAGACTCACTATGTTAGGTACAAAGTAAAAACATATTATAAGACAGTCCCCAAATATTAAGCACTAACAGACTAAGTGAGGGAGACAAAGGATGTAAGGGGAAATAGGGATACAAAGTAAATTGTCCTAGGTCAGCAGGAGAACTAGGAACTGAACCCAGGGCTCCCAAGTCTGAGCCAACTGACTGACCAACAGACCAGACTCTTGGGGTGCATCCAGACGAGCACGCACGTGCCTCTTGCCCCACCTCAAACCCCTTTGAGACAGGGCAAGAGGCACATGTGGGAACGAAAAAATGCTCTCCGCGCTGCAAACTTGCATGCAGAGAGAAAATTAGGCCCCTGGATATCCAGGGGTCTAAAAAACACAAAGTTTAAAAAAGCAGGGCAGGGCACGGCCCCGGATTGTGCTCTGAGGCAACCAGAGGCTGGGTCCTCCATGGAGATGCTCTGGCTGCCAGAGCATCTCTATGGTTGGCCCCTTGCCCTGGAGCTGAAAGAATGCAGCCGGCCAGGCAGTGTGTTTCAGCACCAGGGCTCTGGTGCCAGTGAGTAAGGGGTCGGAGGGCTGAAGGAGGGGGGAAAGGACCATGGGGGGGCACCCCAATGGCCCCCCCACTCCCCCAG
>NW_005841933.1:276683-276942 GCF_000455745.1 Alligator sinensis
ACAAAAACCCCGGCACTTACTAACTGCCGTCTGGCTGCCTGGGGCCCCACCCACACAGTGCGGGGCAGGCTGACAGCCCCAGCAGCCCCAGACCGGGCCCTTCTGCCCCCTGCTGTCCTGTGTTGCCTGGGGGGCTCTGCCAGGAGGCCCTGGAGCCCCCCCACCCATCCCTTCTAAGGTAAGCAGAGGCTTTTTTCCATTTTTTTCTATTCTTTTTCTGTGTGTTTATTTTAAGTGATGGTGCCTGGGGTTGTGGGGG
>NW_005841933.1:277248-288975 GCF_000455745.1 Alligator sinensis
CCCATAGCCCTTGTGTAGGGACTGAACCCCCTGTTGGGAGGCCGTACCCCTTGTGTAGGGGCTGAACCCCCAGCTGGGGGGCTGAACCCCTTGTTGGGGGGGGCCATCGCCCTGTGGGAGGGCAGCAAAGTATGTATTCATGAAACATGTATTGACAGTTCACTTTATTATTATAAGAGACTTGCTTTAACACTGTAAGATATATCAATAAAACATTGTCCAACTGATCGCTGTCTCTGTCTCACTCTCTCTCTCTCTCTTTATAGTGGTCTTTTGTTTTACTTGTGGAGGAACATGGATTTGTGGGTATTTCACAGAGTGACTTTGGGATTTTTTTTAATCAGGGATTTTTCAGTTTTCCAATAGGAAACACCAGAATTCCTACTAGGGAGGCCAGTGGCAGGACCCTGCCTGCTCAGAGCTGGCACCTTGGACCCATCTGGCTGTGGCTGACCTCCTAGGCAAATGGGGATCTGGCAGGTACACAGCAGGTCACAGCCAGGCAGCAGCCCTCACTGTCAGACTGCTGCAGGAGATAGAGGGTGCAGGGAAATCTCAGGGCTGCTTCAGCCATCCAGCTGGCACAAGAGGCAGTGTCCCCAGGTACCAATTGGCTCGGCCCCAGAAGCTCCTGAGAGCTAGTAGCCCTGAGCTACTTGCCAGGGTGGCTTTTTATACTGCTGAGGCCAGGACAGGGCAACTTTTTATACTGCTGGGTACAGCACAGGTGCTGGCCCCAGGCTCTAGCTCCCTCTGGCTGCAGATCCAGGAGGAGCCAGGCAGGGTTATTTTGCCCCAAGTGTCACAATTTGCTCCATAACAAAGTGCATGTCCAAGCACGTGCACTGAAGCAAAAAGCCCCAGCTCAAATTTGCACCGCTTCTATTTCAGCTGCTGCAAGCGTACGTGCTTGCATATGTGGACGTGCCCTTTAGGTTTCAGGTACCCTAGGCTAAATAACATATATGATAAGACTCCATATTTCTTAAAACAAACTGTTTTTTATGAAGATGGTAGAGGCTGCAAATAAAGCCAACTTTCCAGTCATATGCACACAGACTGGTTTCCTGGTGCTTCCTCCAAATTTTTTCTACTGAAACATGTGCACATCTCCTAGTTCCATGAAGACTGATTCACCCTAGAAAGCCAAGTTCTTTCAGAAAAGAAAAGGCCTAAGGAGGTGGGGGAACCCCAAAACATCTATCTACATGTCAGTTGGGTGTCTCCTGGAATAAAAAGCAGAATTGAGTCCCAAGATAGGATTTAAAATTTTTTTCCCCAACCATTAAAAAAAAAAATTGTCCCATTTTTTATTCTGTGATCTTCCTGCCTTACCCAAAAAAAAAATCAATCACTGGATACACAAATTGATATTTTAACTTGTTGAGACTTTCCGTCAAAATGTTTTCAATTGAAAATGCTGTTTATATAAACATTGGATATTTTTCATGGGCAAAGGTTGATTTTATTCTTTTCTCCCCAATTTCCCATTATAAAATTCAAAACAAAGTGTTTCATTTCAGGGAAGATTAACTTGAGTTGAAACATCTTTCAGTTTGTCAAGTTCAGTCAAAATGTCTGACTTTCAGTCAGTTTGAGAATAATCTGTTTCTGCTTGAGATACATACTCTCATTCTTCTCTATGGGTTGAGCTCCATTTGGGCTCCTATGATGCACTGTGCTCCCCTTTTTAGATCCTCTCAAGAAATTCAAAACGGCAATCCCTTGACTGAGATATATATAGAAAATCCTGTGTGGAAGAGGACTCCAGCCGATATGGGAATGGTTCTTGAGACCCTGAAAAATATTGCCTCTGAGGCAGCACAGCAATTCAGGGGAATGGACCTCAGTGTTGAAGCAGGCCATAGATAAACATTTAGATAGTTTCACATAATATCAAATAAAAATATGTAGCACTTTTATCTTTTATTTTCAAATGTAGTGATCTTATAAACACTTCTCCCTCCCTCCCCCACTTACTGCCACATGTAAGCTAGATGAGCATTATTATCCATATTTCAAAGAAAGTTTCTTCATATGCAATGCTGGTTCAGTTCTAGGATAAAGAACAAAAGAAAAGATGAGTAGGTGAACAGGAAACAAGAAGTCACACATTAAGTTCTTTGTATTACTGACCTCACCTGATTTCAGTCACTTGGTGAGGTTTTTTTCTTTTCTGTGATGTTTCTAGCAGTCTTGGATACTATAAGCCTACTTCTAATCTCGCTTGCATTATTACAAAATAAGAAAAAAAAATCATATATGTGAATGGAATTTCACCAAGCTAAGTAAATTCAGATTGACGTCTCCCTATCTTTCATCTTTTTTCCCTCCTATCTTGCCATCTTTTAAAAAATGCCTGTAACATGTAATTTGCTAAAGACTTCATAAGAGAGTAGGTAGGTGGGATATAATTGCCTGTTTTATAGCAATTTCTCAGTGTTTCCAATACTGTCTCAATAAATTAGGGAAGACAGAAGTACTAAAACTGTCCATTTCTACTGTAGTTTTCTTACTGAAGTGGCTGACGTTCAAAAGAATGGTTCTTTGCTTTACAGTAATGGTGGTACTTTCAGATCTTTTAGTCAGTGTGGATCCCACTGTAGGTGTGCATTTGCCTCACATGTAAAAGAGCTGATTTATATGAACAGCAATATCCACTGTAAGTGTTGAAGATTAAGCAATCGCAATTCAGCTTTTATATGCCACAGGATAAGAATATGAACTTGGATAATCACTGTGAAGGGGCTCTCAGGCAATAAAACCTTCCCCATTTTCCTTGATGGTAAATTACTCACACAGAGAATGAAGACATTTGGCAATGACCCTATACTTGAACAAAAGTCCTGGCCCTTAGCATTGGTGGCTAGCAAGTTTATTGCTGTATTCCCACAATGTCACAATATCAGCTGTATGATGAATTTCTATAGGAACCTTTTGGAAACAGTTACCCACTATTTGCTGAGAGCAACTTCCATACCGTTGCTGAAACTTGGTACATGAAGAATCAGTGCGTTTCATTCACATTGGCAGCTCCAGCACAGAAGGGAAGATAGCATGAATGACTGGTGCCTTCTGAGACTGGGGGGCACCATTTGTAAGCAGCAACAGCAGCAAGCGGGGACCAACCGTAGATGCCGGTAGCACTGTTGGTGGTGGGGAGAGGGGGGAAGGAGCGGGCAGCGAGCAGGGACTGCCAGCAGCTGCTGGTGTCGTGTCAGTGGTGGCAAGCAGCAAGCGGGAATCACCCGCAGATGCCAGTGGTTGGGTCGGGGTGGAGGGGTGGGGGGGGCAAGTGGTGGGCAGCAACTGCCTGCAGAAGCCAGCGATGGCCAATCTCAGGGAGGGGCACGCGCCCCCTTATGTGTCACCTATGGAAGATAAGCATGTACTTCCTTTCTTGTTATGTAGTACATCACAGAGGTGGTATCCATCAGGATCTGAACTTTTGGAATTATGAAGAATAGAAAGGAAATCCCTGCAGGTTAACAGAATGGATCTGGGCTTCAGAACATTGATATGGTGCCCCACTGTAGACCAAGCACCTTGCACACATGTGTATGTAGTCCAAATGGGATCCCCCAAGCTGTATCCAATACATCTATGAGTAAAGTCTTTGTCAGGGAAACAGCAAAGAATGGTTGCCCAAAATGCACATTTCTAAATTACTTCTATCAATTTAGTTCTGTAATGACATAACATAGGACCCCAACCCTCTTGTTCATTTAATGTTTTCCTGGGAGAAGACAGACCTGGCCCAGCAACAGACCAACCCAGTCTAACAAGCAGCATTATGTATGTTCATTCTGACATTTAGCATGGCAGTCCAAGGCACATCTATTTTATTTTAGTCAGATACAATTCTATTCCAAATAACAGCAACTACATTGACAAAAATGCATCTTTGCAAAGATTCTCAATAACATTCTTATTGGCCAGGACCAAGATTCCTATGCACTTTATTATCTGCAGTGAAGTGAGATATCATGTCTATATTTCACTCTTTGTACTGGAAGAAAAGGAAGAAGGTATTATTTTATACTTACTATCCCTACCTCCTATTGGGATCTTCCCTGTACAGGATGATGCATATGATGAAGACTGGAGTGCTGGAAAAAAACATTGCCATGTGGAATTTTAGGCACTACCTTTTTTCATTACCCTCAGGGTTTAGTGTTGAAAATCCTATTTCTCTTTCAGCATCAGGAAATATCTGGAGTAGAAGACTTTTCCTCCATACTCCTGTATTATCTCTTCTATGGCCCATTGACAAAACCATTTCTGATAGTACCAGGCTTTCCTCAAAAGGATCTCTGATGAAGGAGGACAAGGCTGAGTTGTGACTAGGTAGAATTGAAGAGAGCAGCCCATTTGTAGGTTCTGATGTATACCTTGCCCAACAAATCTCATTACTAAAGTAGATTGCAGGTAAGCTCCACTGTAGCTTCCAACACTCGCATCAAATCCACTTCTGGAAAGATAATCAGACTAGCTGAAGAAGTAAAATATCTAGGATTCTTATTTTGCTGATTCTCAGAAACAAGAAGACATTCTCTGCTTCTGTTTGGGTGAACATTTGTAAGGCTTTCTGTTGAGGTAATGCATACATTCCCAGACAACATAGCCTAGGCCTCGAGTCATTGAAGGACTAGAACACTTCATCTGTTCTGCAGTTGAAGAGGACAGGTCTGGACTTCTCAGTGTCTACAACCATGAGACCAGTCTCAATGGGATAGCTATTTCCGTCAACATAAGGCTAAATCAGATACCATGTGTTCCTGTGACTACTTCTTTCTGATAATCACTTTCATTTTATCCCTGCAATTATTGGAAATGATTATCCAATCTGAAGCAATTATTTGAATTGAGAAACAGCATTACATAGGCAATTTCAATACAAGACACAAAAAGTAAATCTGGCCTTAGTTTCTAAACTTCCAGAAAAGGAATTCCAATATTGTTTTTTAAATGCTTCATAATGAGATCAATGAGGGTCTTCATGGTTCTCAGATTCAACAGCCCTGATTTTTGGCTGTGTAGTACAGGGCTTAAAGACTTGCATCCCTGAAAATTTCACCAATAGCTAGAGCCCTTAGGGCTTCCAGACTTCATGCTGTAAGGAATGGAGATAGGTAGGCTAGCAGGCAGTCTGGATGAATTCCTTTGGAAGCTGCCTGGTTTCTATCAGAAGATTTGACATAACTGGCCTAGTTTCTGTATGAACATTTTCTGACAGGAAAACAGTCCATCAGGAAATAATCCAAATTGTTCCAGTACTTGTATTTGGTGATCAGTGCCTTATGGTTAACTGCTGAAAAAAAACTGTTGAATACAAGCTTTATGCTTAAACAGTTCTAAATTTTAGTCTCCTTATTCTTAGCTGTTCCTTTAGTGGCACTACTCGGCATCTGATGAAGTGAGCTTTTCATCCCACAAAAGCCTGTACTACACACACCCACCCACACACACTTCAGTTAGTCTGTAAGGTATAAATCTACACTGCCTCCTACTACAAAGACAGTCAATGGCCCTGGGTTAGGAGGTGTGTAAAAGTGCTTGAAGACTTTCTGGAGCACCTGATACCTGTTGTTTCCACATTCTTAGATGTACAAGGAAGGGCACTGACAACACTGTCAGGAATACTGATTTCTTCTTTTTGTTATACAATCCCAAAATGTGTTAAGTGCTTGAAGGAACACTGGCCAATGATGGTTGATTTGGCCTTGCTCTGGTTGAAGTTGTTATCTCTGGGTCCAAATTGATTTTCATGGATTGCTCAGATAGCTGTGTTCTGGACAGATCACTAAAACTTGTGCAGACTGCCTGTCTGGGATGTGGCTCTCTTGGGTATTAGATCCTCTTTAATAGAGATCCGTTTGCCCTATTAAACCATAAGGGTGACTGGCACAAAGTGTTTCCTTGGCTATAAAAGGAGGTGAACAGAGAGGTTTACATTCATTTGATCAATTTTTGAACAAAAGTATTGAAGATAGTGTTTCTTGATTGAAAAGGTTAAGAAACATTTACTTATGCTGACAGTAAGTAGTAGTTTGAATAATCACTGGATTTATCTTGCTGCCAGAACTGGCACAGGGAGTGAAGGAGGGCCACAGCAGCTGTTTTTTATGACCTGGCACAGGAGAACAATGCAGGAAGCACCCACTGCTCTGAAGGACTAAGCTGCTAAAAATAATCATAATAAATAAATAAGTAAATCTAAAACAGGATAATTTAGCAGTGGAAACCATATTGACATATATTTGAAGTTAAGAAATTTATCCAAGTGTATATTTGCACTGGAAAGTTGTTCCTGTAGCTCCACTACCTGAGAACTTCCTTGTAAAGTCACAGTATCCAGCTTCCAGTTTCCCATACAGATTCTCTATAAATTAACACATCTGCCTTTTTAAAGAGGTGCTATGGCCTCCACTTGTTCATTTGTGCAGAGAAAAAACATCACACTGAGATCTCAAGTGTTGTAGCAATTAGTGAAATGGGAAAGATGGTGCTCTAGGATGTTCAGGGACATTGTACTTCACAGTCTTGAATTTCACAATTAGGATAACTTCAAATGTCTTTATAACCTTAAGAATGTCAACATGTTTCCATTATCAACTGTACAAATATTATTTTGAACCCACTTCACACAGCAGAATCCATTAATGTATTTATTTGGATTCTAGTAAAGTAGTCCTTCAACACTCTGTTAAGGATTTAAGACCCTTATAGAAGTCTTTTACTGATGAGTATTTAAAAATACTGGAAGAATTATTCAGCATTAAGTAAAAAAAGCGGCGTACATTTTCATTGGTTCAGGAGTATATTTTTCATATTTTTTTTCACTAGACAGAGATAGACATATGAACCCTTATAAAGGGTACCAAAAAGACTGATATTCACCAACTTTTAACCATTCATCACAGGTGTATTTTTGTGATGGTTTAAAGAGGAGTTTAAGAGCTTAAAAAGAGAAAAAAGTGAGAAAGGAGTGTATTTTATCTGTCTTTGAACATCATGGGCAGACATGATAGATGACAGCTCTTGTACTTTTTGTGTTTGCCTGATAGAAGGGTTAGCTTGAAAAACGTGACCTATTATGTAGGGATTTGAAAAATGGATCTCATGGGAGTCATGCCCTTTTGCATTATTCTGAAAGTGACCAGTGACAAGTACCCCTGTCTTTCTCTCCACAGCTTTTAGATGATTTCAAAGTTGATACAAGTGGCCTCAGGCAGGAACATATTTAACTATGCTTGTAAAAAAGGCTTGAAGTACAGTTCTACTCTGTGTAAAAATGGTATATTCTTACCTGCTCCCTTTCTGCATTCAGACTCAGACTGATTGATTTTTTCAGTGTTTTTTAAAAATCATTTTTACTCATATTAACATTGAAGAGTTAAAACAAGTAGAAGAAAAAAACAATCCTGTTCATTATTCAGCAGAACTGTCTGCAGAATTCTAGCCAGTCACAGCTAGGCACTTCCCCTGCCTTTGTGAACATAACTGAAAGGTGGAAGGTTAGCTCATCTTATATCAACAACCTAATTTGGGAATCAGAACCTCTCATAATGACGTGGCATTCAAGGAGGAAAGAATCTGGCTTGGGATCCAATTCAGAACCACACTAAAGCACATTTAATTTTACGTAGATGCTTAAGGACCATCACTAAACCAGGAAGTTTTTCCTGACTATTGTAAGGTAGGAGTATGTATAACCGGCACTTAAAGGATGGGCAAAAAATTTAACCTTTTCACTTGCAAATCAGGATATTAGGTATGAGCATTATTAACAGACAATAAACATGTAATCACACAATGACATATTGGTTGCTTTTTAGAAGGGTGCCACCTTTTATGCACTCGTATCACATTAACGCTTCCATGTCCTGCATATAAAATTTCAGAACCGGAAAGCATTTACTATCACCATTGCTCTCCAATGAAAAGTACAAAAGAGCTAAAATGATGTAAATAATTTACCCACAATAACTCATTTAATACATTCTGTATTTACTTTGTTCATAAAACTTCAGCTGATTAATTCATTTGAAATTATTCTCATATATCTTATTTTATTGTGGTCTGTGAAAAAAATTATTTTTGGTACATTTAGGACCAGATTCAATTCTACCTATTAGATGTGTAAGTGTACTGAGGCACCCAAGTGCAATTCTAATCCACCATCCTTGAGTCCTTAAAAATAGTTAATGCAAAAGCTGAGTGGGTCCTCTTCTTCACTGCTTTTTTTGTAACTCAGTCTTAATAGTTCAATCGTGGGTTACAAAAGCAGATGCATTAATGCCTATTTGAAACTTGAACAAGATGGAATAGAATTGCACTTAGGTGCCTAAGTCTGCTTAGAAACCTAAGAAATGGAACTGAATCTGGCCCTCAGCTTAAAAATTGTTTGAGTCAGGGACAACCTCTTCTTATTTGTATGGAGCCAGTAGCATAAGTAAGGAAGTGTGAGTGGATCACCAGCCTCAGGCAGCAACTGGGGGTGGGGGAGCCACAAAGGGCTCTGACAGATGTGGGAAAAAAAACAAAAAAGCAAAAAAAAAACCCCAAAACCAGTACTTTATTGGAAGAGGCAGTGTGTTACTTTGACCCGGCTCCACAGCATTTGTATAGATCAGGTGCTTCAGCAGGGCCTTTTGGCACTTTTATTTAAGGTTGATTCAATCAGCTATTAGAAAAAAAGTGCCAAAAAGCCCTGCTGAAATGTCTGATTTATACAGACATTGGGCAAGTCGGGTCCAACTAACACAATGCCTCTCCTAGGCATGTGCTGCACATACTCTGTGTGGGGGCACACCTAGCTTAACATGCTGTTTTGGGGTTTTTTTTCCCCCTATGTCTGTAAGCAGCCAAAAATAGCAGCTGCTGCCACTGCTGCTACCCAGGGAACAAAAAGACTGCTCAACTAGGCCTCTGAGGGGATCCTTCCTTTTCATATTCACCTACTTCTTTAATTTCTGAAGACAGTCCCTTGATGAGGAGACCCTAGCACTTTCAGTACTAGCATGATGAAAAACCTGTAAGGTCATCTAATATACAGAAATAAGCCATTGAAAGCCATCAACTCCCTATTCTAAAATGACTTCAAGTAATTTGTTCCTAGGGAAGAAGACTTTGTTTTCAAAGAATCATTTCTATGCCTTGACAGAGTCAAGTTTGCTACTGCTGACCTAATAAAATACAAATTAAAAAGTCAGATGATCTTTTACTGTTACCATGCCACATGTTTTCTTATACAGACCACAATTTGATAAAGGACTACAAAATTTTAAGCACATGAGCAATCACAGTGATGCTGAGCTATCTTGCTAAAATGAAACCAATACTGATTTGTATTACAGAGCAGAAAGTAAGTTAAGCAGAGTACAGCAGAGCTTTTAACAGTGTACAGATATAATAGAAAAACAAAAAGGCTGGAGATGAAGAAGGAGAAAGGATTTCACAAAAACAAAAACAAACAGCAACAACCTTTTTTTAGCCATTTTAGGCCTCTTAAAATTCTCAACATCTGATGAGAGTGAATGACAATAAAGTGAATGCATCTGTAATCCAACACTTTGCGAATGGATGGACTACGTGGTAGGGTAGTGCTGGAAAGCATAGCAGGGAAAAACAGACTTACCTTTTCCTAAACAAATCTATTCATCTTGCATCTGTGCCAAAATCCCTCTGGAATTTTAAGGATGTTATGCACAGCTGATTCTAAAACTAAGCAGAATTACCATATCTTTGTCAGAATTTAGTTTTATGTGCACACTTGTATAAGTTTGTGGGTGGTTATTTTAAATGATAAATGAGAGAGGGACCCATTTTGACACTTAGATACACCAAAGAAATTCCCTGGGGAAAGGCCCAACATAGGTCATTACACCCAGTGTCCCTCCATCTGACTAAGCAGAAGCAAGGACATTTTTTAGTCTGCCATCTAATTAATAAGAGCACAATTCCAGAGTTCATTTGCAGCTCAGTACTAATGAGTATATATCGACAGAAAGATTTTCTATTTCTAGACATATTAATGAACGTAATTGTATTCCATCCTCAGTGACTGACATTTTGGATTGATATCATAGAAGAGGGTGGGGATGAAGTTTTCCTCCCTGAAGATATTTAGTATTGCATACCAGGAAAAGAAGTTTCCACAACACAAATCTTACAATTTGGTTAACACTGGGTTGTCACTTTCTCTTTCAAATCTCTTGATGTATGTAGAACTTAAACCCATTTTGTATTTTTAAGTTACCTGGACCATCAGTCCAAAAACTTAAAATCTTAAAATCCATTAAAGTTTCACAGAAAAAAGGTAATCTAGAGAACAAAGTTAATTCCTTAAACCCATAGCAATGATTTTTTTCTATATGTACAAGAATCTTGATTTATAGGCTACATTTACTCATGGTGTAATTCTTCTGACTTAAATATTTCGAATTATGCCAGGAAAGAATGTAAATCATACTGTTTATATTGCAGTTGCGTGTATATATGAAATAATCCACATTAATTGGTAGGAATTATATGCAAGTTATGAGGAAATAAAGAAGAAATGTAGACTTTCAGATACCTCCAAATGAAAGATTCTTGCTGACTCATGTATTTTGATACCCTTGCCCTTACTCATCACTATGTTGTGTCCAGACATATCAGAAATGGAAGGTGGTATATGGAAGGCAGCATTCCAGCATCTGTGATTGGTTCTGGTTTAGAAGTTTTCACTAGAGCTTGTACTCTGGAAAATTATGTTAAATTATGAGAACTGGTATGTTCCCTACATGAATATTGCCAGAATAGACAAAGGTAAAGAAAAGCATCCATAAATTCAATATTTGCCCATTTGAGGGCAACACTTCCTTGTATATAAAAAAATCACAGACAACATTAAAACTCTAAGGCCCTGGATAGGATGGGACCTTTATCTGTGATAAAGCATGTAAGTAAGTATCCAGCGCAGGGTGTCAAGGGCTTACAGCAAGACTAAAGCCCTTGACTTCAGAAGGGCCAACTTCAATGAGCTTCGGAGATTAGTGGGGGAGGCACTGAGAGCCCAGAAGGTAGAGGAGATGCAAGTCCACAAGGGATGGTCATACCTTAAGGGGACAATCCTCCAGGCCAAAGGGTAACAGTCCCCGAGAGAAGCAAGGGCGGTAAGAGTGGTCAGAAACCCCCTTGGCTCAGCAAGGGCATTCAGGAATACCTGAGGACTAAAAGGGAGGCGTACAACCTGCCTGAGGACTAAAAGGGTGGCGTACAACCAGTGGAAGGGAGGAGCTATCACCAAGGAGGAGTACTCCTCCTCTGCCCAGGAGTGTAGGAGGGCTATTAGGAAGGCCAAGGCAGAGATGGAACTCAGGCTAGTGTCCAGGATTATGGACAACAAAAAGTCCTTTTTCAAGTACATTGGGAGCAAGAAGAGGGCACCAGGCAATGTAGGACCCCTGCAAGATGCAAATGGTAATCTTGTGGCTATGCCAGACAAGAAAGCTGATATTTTTAACAGTTTCTTTGCCTCTGTTTTCTTGAACAGGGACCGGAACATCCCTCCTACCAGAGGCAGGGACAACATCAGGGATAGGTCTCTAAGGCCTTGGGCCAGCGCAGATGTAGTTAGGGATCTTCTGGAAGGGCTAGACATTTTTAAATATGCAGGTCCAGATGCCCTCCACCCAAGGGTGTTGAGGGAGCTGGCAGGGGTCATCGTGGAGCCCTTGGCCC